>NW_022979178.1:0-82208 GCF_902652985.1 Pecten maximus
TTGTGTAGTGTGTTTGAGTTTCCGTAGTTTTCATCATAAGATAGAAATGTAATTCATAGATATTTGGCATCGGAAGGGACAATACATAAATCCTTAAAAGAAACTAAATCATCTAAATGGATCTCTGTAGGATACACTGTACAATTATTGACTTTTGTTGAGGTGTACGAGAGACTATACCGACCTTTTCAAGAGTGTGTTAATCGTGGTCGCATTCCGAGGTGAATACCAGGTCTGTATAGTATCGTGTATACCGAAAACAAAAGGCAATAACTGTTTTTTTTCAACTAAAACAAATGAATAAAAAATAATAAGCACGGGTCCACATCATATTGATTAAAATCTTCACAGTCGGAATGCAGACTGACTTTTGACACTTAAATAGTGCCGGAAAAGTTTTGTTGCACCTGAAATATTTTCCCGGTTGGACACCAAGTCTTTCCCTTCTAAACATCATGTAATTCCTCTTCGTTTATTGAAGCGAAACGTTGTGATATCTCATCAACAGTATTGTAAACAAAGTGATGCCGAAAAATCGTTTGTTTCTAGCATTCTGATTGGCTGTTGTTCAAAGTAACACGTTGTGTGATTGGAGGCAAAGATTGATCTTTTTCATGGTAAAGATAGCACGAACAGGTCGCAATGCAAGAGGATTTTCCCAATTGAGTTATTTTTAGCATGTACAGGTCCACTCACTGAAAGGTCCTTGTGAGGAGAACAGGAAATTGGTCGATTTAATTTAAAAAAACACTCCCGCCATATTTCAAAATGTCGCATTTACGAAATCTTATATATATATCTAACACTTGTAATATCAAGATGAAATATAGAAAGTTCGCCAAACTTGCTCAAGGGCTGGACTCATTGCCATATATTGTAATAGCAGCAGTAATAAGATCACCAAAAACTCATCATTTCGAAAACTGAAAAAGGTTAAGTTATCCAGCCGAATAATTGACCATAATAAATAATAATGAATTCGTCAAAGTAGTTTTAGCCAGGATTTTACACTAAGAATTTTATTAAACTCTTCATATACTCCCCACATAAAGGAATTAGCCATTATTATTAGCCAAATATGTAGCACGAGCCAGTGACAGGACTTTCAGTCGGCATCTAGTATTTATGACTGAGTACCCGCTAAGGAATTTATTTTTTAAGATGGCGAGTCATCACAGAAGGAAGTAACACACTTGAAGCTACAAAAACACTTATTCATATGTACAATCTGACTGTTACAAATCCAAAGTGTAACTAAATCAGAAATAGATCCAAATTTATCTTATTACATTATCGAATACTGTTTATTTTATAAAGCCATCACGAAATCAATCAACGTTTGAAAATTGACATCGATACATGATCCGCAGTTAGCTATTGCTCATATTATGTTATTGTCAGAAAGGACTCAAGAATAATATCCGCTTTTAAACAATATAATGTTTACGCTCACAGCCGCTTTTAAACAATGTATTCCTTTCATGGACGAAGCCTCAACTTGATATTGTAGAAAAAAAGAAGATCCAATCTTATTTAGTCTCTACTGACGAATCATGCAATCGGGACAACAACTGCTCTGTTAACATTCTACTTTCAGGGCAGACCATCGAGTCGAATGATTGTGGCCCCGGTTTCGTTCGAGCATACAGTTGGAACAATGAGATGAGAAAGATATTTCGATAGACTGACGTTTCCAAGCTCGTCCAGACCATCTAAAGGTACTGTCATCACTGCGGTATGTTACTGTAACGTGACCACTGCAAAGTAGTGCTCTCTCACAAGTTGTGTATCTCGTATAAAAGTTATCAGTGAACTGTAAAAAGAGCACTGTATATCATACTTAAAATCATCTGTTCTAAAAGGGGCTGCGATAGCTCAGTCGGTTAGAGGTCTTAACCTGAGAAACAGACCGGTCTGTACTGTCGTAGTTGTGTCCTTGGGCAAGACACTCTACCTTTGTCTACCTAAACTGTTTTACATATAGCTAGCTTTTGGATATATAACAACGTACGGTTTTTATATCGAATTTATTTATTTATTTTCAATTCTACAGACCCGGGGGTCCACTTACAGAATGGTTAACAAAAAACAACATAAGTATATACTGTCACAGTCAGTTATGCATGTAACAAAGACTTATATATACAAAATATTGAACTATTGAAAAATGGTATTCTTTAGTCGTACTTTGAAGAAAGCAAGAGACAAATAAAACATATCACAGTCTGGAACAAGATCAAAAGAGTTAAAATTACATTTTTTTCTGTTAAAACACTATACTTTCTAACATTTAAACGACTATTCCGACACTAAAACTGAACGGAACGAGATGATCATAAATCACGACCAGGTCCTAAAAAACACATTGGTTAACTAAATAAGGACAGTCTAATACACTATTTACACATTGAAAAAGAGAAACAGTCTAAAAATGCTCGCCTTTGTTCCAGGCTTTGAAGATTAAAATACTTAAAAACTGCAGCGTAAGATGTGGAATATAAGTCGACATGTGCCTTAAAACATAAACAAATTCAAAAACTTGCGCTGAACAGCTTCGATCTGATAGATAAGAATCGTTTGGTGAGGAGACCAGAAATAACAACAGTATTCTAGCTGGCTCCTATCAAGACTTATATACAAAGACTTTAAAACGGATACTTGAGTAAAATATTTACATGTACGTTTGATAAAACCGAGCATTCGCATAAACTTGGTAACAGTAAGTCTTTTGTGTGTGATAAAACTCATCATAGAAGCCTACCATACACCACGATCTTTCACACACGTTTCATTCTTCAGATTCTCCCCATTCATACTGTAGTTAAAATCAATACACTTCTTTTTATTTGTAAAAATGACCTTGCAGCACTTCTTCACATTGACTTCCAATTTCCAACTTACACAATTAATACACTCTATCTATGTCGGTTTGTAGCTGCTCACACTCGGACAACGTTCTTACACACTTCAAAAACTTACTTTCGACAGCAAACATAAGACTTTCAGAAAATTTTGCAAGACTTGGCAATTCATTTAAACAAACAAGAGCAAAGTTTTGGTCCTAGTATTGAACGTTGGGGCACACCGGAGGTTACACCACACCAACCGGATGTTGCTCCATTGACAGTAACACGCAGTAACGCAATGTGATATAAATACAGATTGTTTATTTCACATGTGGAACTATATTTAAACTGTATCCATTTCATTATTCTAAATCGATGCGGATGCATGATCTCATCTGGTTTGAACGCAATTTGTTTTAATATTTCATATTTGTAGCGTTTTGTCCATTCC
Source organism: Pecten maximus (assembly GCF_902652985.1). Lineage (NCBI taxonomy): Eukaryota > Metazoa > Mollusca > Bivalvia > Pectinida > Pectinidae > Pecten > Pecten maximus. Next base: position 3,298 of record NW_022979178.1, read on the forward strand.
GGAATGTTTATTAGTAACAAAAACATAAATATGATATAACCAATTAAGGCAAGTGTCTAAGGTTTGTATTCTCCGGAGTGTAACTAACTACTAATCGTCCCGTCGGGTTTTGTAGATATATGGGCACTGTTTCCCTTCATATTCAATGAAGAGGCTCTAATATTATATGAATATTCACTTTGGAGCTGTACATTTTATATCCCGTTGAAATGATGCTATTTGGTGAGATATTGATGTTAGCCGCCCTTCACGTTTCCTGTTACCAATCTAAATCATGTAATCCACATGTACCGTGTTTCCGTTCTTTGTATCTGATTGGTTCCAATTAGTTTCTCAATCAATTTACATAGATACAGGGCATTTCATGTACACGAGTTTACAAACATATTAAAGTTCATAAGTAAAGAATTTAATGCTACTCTAAATTATTAACTTAATAATTTATTTTTGAGCAAGGGTGTAACATTAGCAAAAACTATGGACCAAATTTATTGCTTTTTAATCTTGTGCTTGGATAAATATTTGAGCATGAAAATAAACACTTTGATGTTACCGATCCTTAAATATCACTAAATAAAATAGATATTAATTTTGATCGCTGTGCATTGATTTAATTGATTTGAACATTACTTCGTTTTTATTTGACATGAACATAGTCGAATTGAAATCATATCATAAATTATTCATTTCATTCCGCCCGGATCAATGTATTGTAATACATTGCTAATATCCGGTGACATACATGTATTCCAGTACGTTACACAGAGAGCATGCTAAATATTACAATAACCCTTATGACGGTAAAGTACCTGTTCACCTGCCAGAATTATTATGGCGTGTACTGTACAAACACACACACACACACACACACACGCACGCACGCACGCACGCACGCACGCACGCATATGTATTATTACTGTAACTGTGGGTTTTTTTCTTGACTTTTCCATGCTTCTTATTGAGGATTACGATTAGGCCAAACAGGATAATATAGTGATCATGGCAAAACGTGAAAAACTATTAATGATTTGATTTATATAACATATGTTTTTATGTGTTTTTGAGCTGCCTCTTTCTGCAGAGGAATAAAAATTATCTGTCTTATAACATACCGTGTAGTTCCCTGGTTATATAACTAGTCTGTAATCATATCAATCGAAAAGCACTCAACAGTGAAAATGATTGTGACCTCTTTTGGACCCGTCTCTCTGTTTTTCAAGGTGATATATTATCTACAATATCTAGGTCACCTCTCCAAAGGAAATGCTGTAGATTGAATCATAATCCATTCTTTATCTACATTGAATATTGCAGGACGTCTTGAAACTAAATGAGGTAATACTATATATTAGCTTCTTCCCTATTTGATTTGTCCCCAAAGCGCCAGGCTGATCCAACAGTTTTTGACGTCATAGTTTTATGACGCCATACAAGTATGGTACATTATTTACAAGACATGTATTTGTCCAGTTTAAAAGGGTTGAGACCAACTATATGATAGTTTAAACAAACCAATATAGTACAAACTTGAATGGGGCAATAACATCATATAGATCTGTACAACAAATCTAGTTATAGCTCGTCTCGCAAATGTTTGTCAATAAATAATTAAAATATATTAATTGGAATGGTTTCGCAAATTGCATTAATAATATTTATATTGTTTACTTGATCAGATTATGTTTTGTGAATTCATGCAATTTTCAAAACCATACCGATTTATGTATATATAAATTATTTATTGACAAATATTTGGGAGACAAGCTTTACTGTTGTAGTTTAAATGAAGATATTAAACATAAATGTACTTGCTTTTGGATATATTTCTTCAATTTTTTGACAACATATCCTAATGAGAGTGGTTTCCCTTGCAAAATGTGGACCAGTATACATTGTCTATTGTGACGTGTTCATATTGTTTTATATTCAGTTTCACCCCAAGAAAGGATAGTGTAACTCCATAGGGACTCTTTTACCAAACATCAGCACCCTAGTACAATCATAAAGTGATGTGTTAAAAAGCTTTCAACATTTGCACGAAAATTTAAAAAAAATGTATTTTTTCCTCAAAAAAATATTTCAGTTTCACTCAGGAAAAGGAAAGTTTACCCCCACAGGGAACCTAATACCATGTATTACTATGCCTTTCAACACTCACAATATAAACTTAACACAAAGTCCAGAGATTTAAAAAAAAAAAAAAAAAAAACAACACAGATTTGAAAAGAAAAAATCCATTTTTCCAAGTTTTACTCCATGAAGGGATTATCTTTCTCCATAGAGACTCTATTGCCAAATATCAGCACCCTTATACAATGATATAGTGATGTATTAAAACCGCTTAACACTTCAACCAAAAAATTAACGCAGAAATATTCTAAAGTCCCAAAATTTGAAAATTCTGTTTTTTTTCCCCAAACAATCTTTTAGTTTAACTCCGGCAGGGGATAGTTTAACCCAAGAGGGAATATATTACCAATTATCAGCACCCTAGTACAATTATAAAGTGATGTATTAATACCTTTCAACACTTGCACCAAAAACTTAACGCAGAAATAGTCCAAAATATTTTTAAAAATCTGTTGTTTTATTTTCCAAAAAATATTTTAGTTTAACTCCGGCAGGGGATAGATTGACCCCGACAGGGACCATATTACCATAAATGACCACGCCTTTCAACACTTGCACCAAAAATTTAACATTTGGAAAACCAACGCCGACGCCGACGCCGGAGTGACAACATAGGCTCTCACTCTTCTTCGAAGGGGGCTGAAGGGCGGCACGATATAGCCGCGAAAGTAGGGAGAAAGCAGATCTGTTTGGATTTTTATTTTATTATTTACCGTCACATGGCAATATCAAGTGCATTATGACATTTTTTGTTACTGCATATTAAACTATCGATCTATCTAGTATTCGCATAAACATATATTTTATATTCATGACATGATGAGTGTTCGTCACACATGCTCACTTGATTGCTGAGCTTGTGATCGGCTAGTGAGTTAATTATACTATGGATTAAACATGTGTGTTTCAGAAGAGTTTTTATTTTCACCAATGCATCAATAACTAGACAACTGGAGAACAAAAAGAGTAAGTACCATTTCCTTACATGTTTGTTTACTTGGCTGCTTTACCGGTATCTGATTGAATGTGTTATCAATGTTATTGGTCGAATTCTTGCAATGTTTTACAATCTATTGTCATTTTTGCATCTCTAGCCTGAGCTTATATGACATCAGTCCTCTGTCGTCCGTCCGTCGTCCGGCTTCTGTCAACTTTTTATTTTCCTCTACACCACTATAAGCCGAAATAAATGGATTTTGACTAAATTTAGGTTGAAGTGTTCTTAAGGGTAGTTGAACGAATTTTGTATGAATCAAGGTTTAGGATCCGTCCGAGACTGTAATTGGGCCAAATTATGTTTTTTGAACCAACAAATGAAACGATCATGTCCAAGTTAAGCTACAAACATCTGTAGGTGAGGGGATAATCAATTTTGTATAACTGGTGGTTTCGGCCATTTCGGCGGGAGGGACTGGCTCCAATAAGGTTTTTTTTTCCAATATTTGGCTTAATGCATCCTTGGATAGAGGGAAATCTGCATAAATGCTACGTCTGATCCCTTAACCCCGATTGACGGGTACAGTATAGAGGAGAACGGAAAAGAAATAAAATAAAATAAAATAAAAACAGTCTACCTTTCAAAAATAAAATGTTGTATAATTGATTGAATATGTTCTAATGAAATTGAAAAAAATGACCCATAATTGGTCTGTAGTTGCAATATACTTATTTCAAACAGGGCCTCTTGTCCCCAGGGACCTTAAGAGCAGAGATAAACGAATGAACCATATGAAGTTCTATAAAAATCCGTCTTCTTCTGTGGCAATATAAGGAATTCGTTTATATTTGGTCTGAACCCATTCTTGGATGAAGGAGCCAGATCTCGGAGATAATGATTTGGATTGGTGAGGCTGGTTCCCGAGAGATCAGTGTTAAACGTTCAGTCATAGACTAGGTCTTTTCGTTCTGTCTCGATTCGTTCGTTTCCATTTGAAATCTAGGATGTTCATTCCTTTTCGCTTCGTTACGTTCCTTGAGTCTGCTTCCGTTTCGTTCTACAAAGAAGCGTACTGATCGCGAGCGATGATTTCATAATGGCTGCGATGGGGTTATAGAACTCCATATCATATCGTCTGCCGATGCTATATTAACTATGGGTGACTATCCAGATATTACTTTTGATCATGTTTTCTTGTGGAAATAAATACGCATTTATCTTTATCATACTCTGTAGAGGATTTGATATTTGGAAGCAGATCCGACGTCTCACTGTATCGGAAGTCGATGGTTACGTTGTATGCTTTGAATAACGTGTAACATATCGAAAGTTATGAAATTATCAGACGTGGAACATACATTTCGGTGGTAGTCTAGGGCCGAGACCTTGTGACCAATGCATTTCTAACATTACAATGCCATATGGATGCTTGTTCTCTAGGAACAGAACTGATACCAAGCTATAAATGGTGAACAGCCAAAACATTTCCAGGTAGAATTTAATCATCAGCAATTAGATATTCTGATCGCACTAACAGAGAGGATAGCACATTCTCCATATGTTGTATGATGTATTTAAAACACTATTATTACTAAACGCATAATCAATGTAGAATCCGATGATGTTGCGGTAGTCTGGGTTGAAATTAAAAACCGAAAAAAGCTTATACTTGTCGATTGACGTTGAAAAAAGAATACTATCTAAATGAAATGTATTTTTTGTTGGGTGATATCAATTAACCAGAATACATTAAAATCGTATTATTGAACCAATTAGAATTGCCTTCGCGCCATCAAATCCTCTCGATGTAATACATATAGAATTGATCATGTGTTTATGAGTACTCCCTCGGGATGTCTCCTACTCTTGACTGGAACATTGAGAAGAAGGACGGTGATGAGGGAATTATAATAGGCAACTCGCCGAGTAAGGACACCTACAATGTATCTTTCCAATTATACTAATTATACTCGATCTATGTAGTGCACAGGTGTGAATATGTACATGTCTAATAAATAACTACTTCTTGGATCTCTTCAACATTTTCCTCCCAAGATAAAGATTCTACCGGAGAGTTTCTTGTCTGTCGATAGGGCCTTTTTTGGGTATGTCTTTTTTCAAACATACCTCAACCTGAAATATTAGAAAAATAAGTTTGAATATCATTTTCTGAATTATTGCTAAAATTCAAACTGAATTCTGATTGAGTCATACAGAGGGACATGGTCTATTGTAATTGACAATTGATCTTTTCGTCAAGTCAACGGTAAAAAGCTTCATACTCATGTCCATAAGTGTCTGTGAATGATACAAGGAAAACACGTGCTGGTCGGTGTTTACACGTGTTGCGGGACCTATGATTTCAGAAAACAGTGTCTTTCAGATCGCTTAGCGTAAAGTACATTTCCGAGCAAAAACGTAAGTAGCGACCACATTTTCACTTATTTTTGTACTTTTTGTATTTAGTAAAACGTACTTTTCATTGAACTCATGTTGTTCATAATCGATGAATATGGACGGCACGTGTAATATGGGCACTGGCAACACCACAGCTATCTGGGTTTTGGTATAATACGGTGGCTGATTTGTGCAATTTCAGTTTTACAATGTAACTTACCTGGTCCGAAGGACCAATGTAAGAATATGCCAAGCTATGGCGTCCGTCCGTCCGTCTGTCAATTATTGACTTCTTATTTATAACTGTCGATCAGAATTCAACCAAATTCGTTAGGAAGCATTATTAAGCGACTTGAATTCAAATGTATACAAGTTATGGAGCCGATTCCCAATGTGGCAATGTTGACATTGTATTTTTTTCTGCTAGAGCGTAAACAAAATGCTAATACTACTTGATTTGTTTAATTGGGATATTCTTCTACTACGAAGCTTATGCACGTTGCCTTGATATCCTACATATTTTTTATATGTACAATGATATGCATGTATCTTCTATAGAGAGGACTTGACTCTTTTATTTTGATAATGGAAAATGAATATGTAAATGGGTCTAAAAGTAAAACAAATATACAATCGACCAAACACATTAAAACGCTAAATTCCGCAACAATCTCTATCAACTCATATTAATCGCGTTTTCGGCGCTTTTGGTGAAAGTTAGGTGTGTTATCACTGTACTATCCAACTACCCATAAACCTTTCGTGCTTATTATATATGCAAGGATGTAGCTCACGTGTCAAACACCCAACTATATTCTGAAACATACTTATTCCATGTGACATTGAAAATAATATTTTTTATTTTTTTTTGTCGATTGGAAATATCTATGGTGAGAAGATATCTCCAAGTCACTTTCATTGACATATGACAATGTAGATCGTGTGTCGTTTAATCATTAGTAGCGATGGGCATCAGATCTTCGAACTAATATATCTATTTATCCAAGTTTGGATGAAGAATCGTATCATTTGGTTTTTAAACGGAACTCTTCTGATTCTTGAGAGCCTTTGTCTTTGGTAGATATTAGATGGTCTAGGTTCTCCTGGTTCCCATGTGCTCTTCATGTTACTACGTGTGCTCTTCGTGGTCCCTCCTGTGTTCTTCGTGGTCCCTCCTGTGTTCTTCGTGGTACTTCGAGTGCTCCTTCTAGTCCTCTTGTGCTCTTCGTTGTACTTTGTGGGCTCTTCGTGGTCCTTGCTATGCTCTTCGTGTGGCTCTCCCTGTACTCTTCGTGGTCCCTCATGTGCTTTTGAAGGTCCCTCCCGTGCTCCTCCGGGTTATCCCTCTGCTTTTCGTGGTCCTTTGTGTGCTCCACGTGGTCTTTTTTGTACTCTCCGTGGTCCTCCCTGTACTCTTTGTTATCCTTTCTGTACTCTTCGTGTTCCTTTCTGTACTCTTCGTTGTCCTTCGTGTGCTCTTCGAGGGACTTTCTTCGCTCCTGGTCCACTTGAGCTGCTCTCGTTCTTCTTGGTGCTCCTCATTTTCCTCCCTGTGCTGCTCTTGATCCTCTTCATGGTCCTCTTCATGGTCCTCTTGGTACCCCTCCCCCTGTGCTGCTCGTGGCTCCATTTTCCTCCCCGTACTCCGCCATGTGTTCCTTGTTACTTCACTTCGCTCCTCATAGTTCTCCCTACTAACGGAATGTATATATTACCTTGATAGATACGTATGTTTTTTTAATTTACATGTCAAAATCGCTTTAAACTGTAGGCCTTTTATTACTCCAAATCGATAAGGACGCGTGTTGTCGTCAAGCTGGAATGTAACTTGGTTCCTGGCTATTTAGTTATCGCTGTTGTAGTGTATTGATAATTGTTTAGAGCGTGTGTTAAATAGAGGTTACACAACGAGTGGTTGTTGGATATGGAATTTATTTCACACGAGTAAGTTATTTTTTAAAAGTTACAAAAGACACGAGCTTTAGCGAGTGTTTTTTTTTTTTGCACTTTTAAAAAAAAGATAACTTACGAGTGTGAAATAAATTCCATATCCAACAATTTCGAGTCGTGTGACCTGTTTCTACCACAATGATATCGGCTTGAATCTAAGGGAAACGTGGCTAAGTATAATTTCGCCTATGCAAATAAAGTGTACCGGTGACGTCCGGGACCCGGTGATGTGACGTCATTAGATTATTGATGACGTCAATAACAATTGCAGCTTGGGTCAAAGTTCACCGTGTTAGCCAATCAAAATGCGTACAGAGTTTATACCACGTGTGGTATAAACAGATTGTTAATCAACAGCTGTAATGATTAACTGATGGTGTGAGAGTTGAATAACACAGGGTATTGTGGTAGAAAAATGTATAATCTACTGAAGGCACGCGGCTCTGTTAAAATGTCTGTCATGGTTCAAATTTTCGTCCTCTATTATTTGATTTATCATGTAATATTTACATTTTCACTTCGCTCCACCGCAGTGAACATAGTAAACTCAGATCACTTTATTTCCCATTGAAGATTTTGGGTCGCGTGCTTCTGTTCTGAGAGACGAATCACTTTCTTGCCGGCATGTGAATACATTCACTGAGTTTACAACGGCGATCGAGTTCTGTACCGCCTCAGACTTGAATGTACTTTCACTTTGTGAATTGTGTAACATTGTTATAAACGTATATGAACACAAGTGGTATAGCCGCTGTATGTGCTAATAAAAATGCCAGTATAATGAAGACAGTTTAGAAAACAGGATCTGACAGAACACTGACACTCCCGATAGCACCGAGCTCATGACCTACGTAGCGTAGTAGTTCTAACGTTAGCTGTATCTCGAATGCCATGCTTGATACCATTTCAGTGGTCACAGAAAATAAACCTCAATTTAAACACTATTTAAAGACACAAAACAGACTGGTAGCAGAAGTATGCTATATCGAGAACAGGGACACATTATTGTCGTAATTTGACTCAATCTAAACATATGGAGGACACAAGTTTCCGGCCGTCGAATACCGCCAATTTTCAAATCAATGTTTCTTTACTTACTATTATCAGAATTTACATCCCAAAACGCCAGTGCGACAATGAAATCCAATATTTCAAGAACGCCATGTACATCATCAGCTAACCTGTGACTAAAATCCACATTGTTACACTTTTTCTCGAGCTCTCAATATCCCGGCTATTAGACTGCATCATATACGGTCACAGGGGTTCGGCGTTAAAGTTTGAGTAACATATGACATCTATAAATAATCGAAAGACTAAAAATCCAACATTCATTCAAATTATAAAACCTTACAAAATCGATTTTTTTCAAGGCGTTAGAGAATATATAAACACTGTTTTTTTAATGTTGTGATATTTCACTGAACTGTCATCACGTTAACCTTGTGCTCATTTTTTAATCGAGTCCCTGTGTCCCGAGTGACCAAATCACACACATACTATACTGTCAACACTGCACATTAAATTCGTATTTATATGGATATTGCTAAGTTTTTATTATACAATATCATAAATATCTGTTATAAATGAATATTTTATTTTGAAAATATCGTATCAACATCGGAATAATCAAAACGTGTATGGCACTATATTTTGTGTTGCCTTGGCGACGAGAATAGCTGACTGTCTGCTGTTCCACTACTGTGCACACATGTACGATAAGTATAACATTGTTACAAAGTGACGCACTTACGTAACACTGTTGCGACCGAATTTTGCAATCTGGTGGCCAAGTTTTTAATTTGGTTAACGTAAATATAAGGATTGATTGTCAATTTTGTTGCTTGCATTGACTGATGAAGGGAAGTGAACCTCGTGTAAATGGCACATGAACTGCTTCGCAGTTCACTTCATTTCATTTGCACCAGGTTCACTTCCCTTCATCAGTCAATGCAAGCAACAGAATTGACAATCAATCCTTAAAAGTAACCTGTCAATTTTCGGTATTCTCTTGGGTAACGTTCACTACTTGCTAATTGTCCTGATGCTTCTTTGTAGGTGTTTGCTGCGCTGTGTTCATTCATGTTTATCTAATACGCTTCATATCACAGGAATATTCATATTGGAAACGTCATATTCGTTTTTTAATGAAATTGCGCTGTTTGTTTTTCAGATTTTTCTTTTATCAATTTACTCTGTATGTGATTGGTAAAAGGCATTTCATGGAAGCGAATTCGCATATAAAGTAAATTTATAAGGTTGGGTTTTCATGCTATTTATGTTCAATAATGTATCAAGATGGTTATTGTTTTAACCAAAGAAGGCTGTAGGAAAATAGTAAAATATTCTACTTCCGTGAAAACACCAAGAAATCATGATGTACAGAAAAAACAAAAAACGTTCTCCATTTTATTGAATATCAAACATATATACAGCCAAGTATATATGATAGAGAACTCATGACTAAACTACTCAATGAACACGTGCGTACTGACGATACTGTTCCGTCAGTAAATTTAATAAATAAGGCTATCCGGGACGATTTAGTAATGTCACGTAAACGAATTCAGTGTACTCCATCAGAATCGCTTACATATAATGTTATTCAGAAAACTGACCAATTCATTGCCGCGGCAATGCACTACCGACCGGAGCAGCTTCATTCTTTCGACGAATCTTCCTTTATTAAAACTGCAGGAAACAGGAATTACGGACATAGTATTGTAGGTACACAAGCCGTCGAGGTTCAGAGATATGCAAACAATTGTACGTACACAGTTAACTTGTGTTGTGGTTTATTTTGGGGTGGACTTCTTTGATATTATTCAGGGGCCGTCAAATGCCCTAGAAATGATCAACTTTTTTGACCAACTTTTACAACAACGGAATGAATTTAGAAATCCGACTATTGATAGGTGTGACTGTATTATTCTTGATAACTGCGAATTCATCATCACAGGGTCGGAGAACAATTACTACGTAATCTTCTTGGTCAACATGGCGTCGAATTGTTATTTCAGCCCCCGTACAGTCCGGAACTGAACGCTGCCGAGTACGTTTTGCACCTCATGAGAAACGGTCTACGGGAAAATGCTACGTTAACATATAACTTTACTGAACTCGCAACGACATTGGCAATTACTGCCATTCCCAATCATGCCTGCGAAAAACTGTTTGAAAGATGTGGATATGTATAGTGCTTACATTTCTAATTTAGTACTATATATATATATCATAGACACGGTGAAATTTAAAAGAGAAGTCTAAAAAATCCTGTATATAATTGAACATTGTATCAATCTGATGTTGTCTGTTATTTCTGTCGCACGTGGGCTGTCAATCCGAGAGTGCTGATTCGCTCGTGTGTTATAATGAGCTGCGGTAATTGGTATCGTGGTCCCGCCCACTGTCTTCTGTATTTCACAACGATGTTCGACAAATGGGTAACCGAGTTGTCGGGTGGTGCCAGGTGATACACGGCCTGAACCGTCAACGGTTTGCATGTTAGCACTGTAAGTCCTAAGGAAACCGACAAATGAGCATGGTTTATATAGTGCTTAACTCGACAAGGAAAGAGTTCTTAGCTGCATATTTACATCCAAGCAGGTCGAACACCATATAACACGTGTCTTGTATATCTAGAATATTCAATATAACGAGACTGTTACATGAAACATTTGACCTGTGGCCGTGTTATGACATGTGTACATAACATGGATGTCTACTAACTTAATGATGATGCCTAAGGGTTTTGGCGGCAAAATTTTCTAAAATGATTCAATTTATTTCATTCGATACTTGCCCGAGGCCGCAGGCCAATTTGACAGACCGAGGCCTAATAACAGAGCCAATATGGAATTGGCTGATTAATGACTCTTTTATTAATTAACTACTTGCATATTGGTAAAAATATGAAAAAACGCATATTTTTGCCAAATAACATTTAATGACAACACTTAATTCAATAAAAACATTCAAACAAGAATACCTATTGATGTCATGTATTAATACGGCAAGCATGTCCTCTCCGTTTTTCGCAGACCTGTCAGACGCTCTTTCCATTGTTGTTGTTGTCGTCTGACATTGCTGAAGCGGAACAGACCATACGGTGAAGGTCGTTATCGACCTCGGAACTGTAGATAGTCGTCGGCGATAACCCGAGAGGTGTTCCGAACAACGCTGCGTGCGTTCGATTGGCGCGTTATCCATATTGGCCCAGTTTTCTCGTATTGGCTCAGTTTTTCGATATTGGCCCAGTTTTGCCCATATTGGCCCAGTTTTCCAGTGATATTGATTGGGTCGTTTTTTCATATTTTTACCAATATGCAAGAAGTTAATGAATAAAATGTGTTATTATACTGATTCAATTTGACACCATACTGATATAATGTTGATCAATTCAAAAATAATCCGTTATACTCAGAAAGGTTTGCCAGGTCGTTTGTTCAACTTTTCTATTGCGTTCTTGTGACATGAGCATGAACAGAACGCCTCAGTGATGGATTCATATGGTTTCAGTTCAGTGTGTTGATTGTTTAAATCGGTTTGTAGGAGACTGACATACATGTAAGAGATCGGCGTTGATATCAATCCATGTTTGTTCTTGCCCGCGTTGTAATATTGCATGCTAGTGTCATTAAGTAAATGCTGTCATATTTTGGATATTCGTGGGTGTATTTGGAAAGGTTTTCAAGCAGAAACAGCTGTTTGCTAATGTTACAGTGAATGAGACACTTATATGGTTAACAATACCACACAGAGACAAAACAGAAAGCCATTATCAAATTCACGTTCGTATTAAATTACTTCAGCTTAGATGTAATGTACAATTATGTATAATTACATCTATATAAACGATTTTTTTCTGATTTTTACCTGTATTCTGTAGTTGTATTGAAATGATAATATGGAATATTCATTTCCTTTCTCCTAATCAATTTATTATAATGTATTTCTAATTCTCCTTGGACATTACACTGGCAGCACTCTACCTGTATTTTTCTGATTTGCTGTCGGTAAATTATCTTCTCACTAGCCAAATTCATATTTTCATTTTTAAGGTCTATATCAGGTTTGTTGATATAATCGTTTATTCAGGTATACGGATTAAAGACGATGATCAAGGAAAACAAAGAAGAGGTCAAAAGCGATATTAAAATGATGATGGTACATTATCAAACAACTATCAATGATTTGTTTTACTTTCTTTGTGCCATACAAGTGAGATAGCACATCCTGTCAACTAACATTTCGATTTTGGTTCTAAATATGAACCATGATGAAGTCAGTTGCAAAGTACTGAACAAAACATATTATAGACAAATCTGAGTTATAATTATATAAAGATAGATAAATAAAGGCAAATTAATTGGCCCGCATCCCCTACAAGAAGTCAACTCTGCAGTAAAGAATGGTTGAACCAAGCGCATCACAGCAACGATAGCATTGGCAGATGCATACATAAAACCGCCAATTGAATTGCCTTTCATGGCCATAGGAAGCAGTGATGGTCATTGTGATTGAATGCTCTGATTTTGAACCTATTCTTGGCAAAATACTTCCATGTTAAAGATATGATCATTTGATCCTGTTCTGCGGTATCGGACCAAATTTTCGACTATTTGAAAGGGATCAGTCTTTTTTTTCTATTTTTCGACAACATCAAATCTACTATCCGTTTTTGTCAATGTTTTCATCAACCTTGTATGTGTAGACAGACCCTTGACCACGTTATGTTAGCCTGTTTAAGGGACATAACACTACAAACAATTGCAAAGGCCTATTTGTAGTGATGACATTTCCTTTAATCATTCCGATCTTTTACCTATACTAATTCTGACAACCTGCACGTGCATCATCTATGATATAACCATCAAAATGAAGTAACTCCTTTCAATCGGATTAAGAAATTATAAAATTATTTGCAAGAGCTGGTGTAACCCTAATTCAAAAATATATATCTATTTGCTGAAATTGGCTTTTGATCATCATCAGTGGATGGCCAGTGTGCATATGGTCTGTGTGGCCTGTATCTGTTGCGGGGATAAATTCAATATCACCAAATATTTATGCTTAGCAGTATACTTATATGAATATTATTATTTTATTGCTTTCTATTATTCAATGATAATATAATAAACCAGTATTTAAAATTAAGTACCCTGAGCCAAAGTGTTACTCTCCTAAACAACATTTAATCAACCTCAAGGAGTTACTTCCCCTTAAGCCAATTTGTAATATATCAATGTGTACATATACATTATATTTGTTTGTATTTCTTACCACCTGTTGTTTCTAAGGAGAAGACTTAGATAGGCTATGCCTGATGTCTATTCCTATTGACTTTCCATCCATGTCAATACAATTTGTTGAAATTGAACTTTAAGTACATTCTCCAACCAACCTTTTTCTGGAATTATCTAACATACTAAATACTTAGGGGCCGCGGTGGCCGAGTGGTTAAAGTGTCTTGACACTTTATCACTAGCCCTCCATCTCTGGGTTGCGAGTTCGAATCCTACGTGGGGCAGTTGCCAGGTACTGACCGTAGGTCGGTGGTTTTTCTCCGGGTAATCCGGCTTTCCTCCACCTCCTCAACCTGGCACGTCCTTGAATGACATTGGCTGTTAATAGGACGTTAAACAAAACAAACACACAAATACTAAATACGAAATTGGTTGATTTACAAATAAGGTCGTGCGAGTTATTTCCCTTGAGTAAACAACATGCATACATTATGTACGTCTTATATTTCGGTAATCGTTGTCTGCCTTTAGTCAATGGGATATCAAATTCTGCATGTATGAACGCTAGAATAAGTAAGAACATCGTCTTGTACATAGAACATGCATGTCTCTTTCCTGCTGGCTCTTGCAAACTCAATTTGACAACAAGAAATAAAGAAAATAATCCAATACTTCATTGAAAATTCTTTGTGAGACTGAAGGAGACAATAAAAACGTCATTATAAATAACATTACTGCTTCTTAATGTTTAATAAACAATGTGCTTAACATATTTTAGATGGCTGTTCGACAGTTGGTGTCGCTAATCAATGCTGTTTTTTCTTTTCACCACAGCGACATCAAACCTGGGTAAAGATCTACTGGTTATTGACATTGGTAAAGAATGAAGTGTAGTAAGGGGCGATAACTCGTTATCGTTGCCTTACGGAAAGTAATGATAGTATGAGCTAATTCGCGATTTTTGCCGGCTATTGTAGCGATTTGGGTAGGAAAATTCGTATTAATGAGATATATTGGACCAAACATGCCTAAATCGTCATTTTGACTAAGAGGTTCTTTTTAAATCACCCTCAAAATTCCCCAAAAAAATCCAGAAACATATTTGATGCACATATAAATAGATAAATGTTTTCGAAAGAAAATGGTTTGTTTAGTTTTTGGATATCTTTAACAGAACGGTCACAAGATTGTTTTGAAAATGACCTATTTTTTCGACCTTCTCAGTATTTTTCCTCTCGAAAGGGGTATTTTCCTATAAATAGGCTGCCTGTTTTGATGACGTAATACCGGGCGTTTCCATTCCGTTTAGCGGTTGAACAGATAGACCGGGTAGGCATATGAAGTTGTTAGCATTAAAATAATTATAGATCAGCCGATTTTATATTTGTTTAGGGCGAATCATCTGCATCAAGCTGCAGAAACATAAACAGGTCCGTTAAGATTGATGCATGGCATTTATACGTTATTACTATTGACACAACTAGTTTGGTCGGCTTGTCCGCGTATATAAAGGACAACTATAGAATAACGCCATCCTGAACTCATCGGGTATTGTCTCTGAAATGATTCCCCGAGGAGTTCCAGGTGGAATAACACCGGGGACTTCATGCCACTTACTCGTTCGACTCAAAGGCGTTTAGCTGCAGTCTAAGTAAGCTGTATTACATTTTCCCGTCAGGACTAGGATTTTTTTAATATTGTATCATATTAAAAGTGACATTTGAGGTTTTAGCTCTTCTACTATGACCACATTTGTTGATTGACAGGATCAGTATTCATCGTCAACCCAGACCAGCGTTCCATTGTTTTCGATAACAAATCTGTTACTCGTAAGCTTCCAATAGATCTACAGTCAATGTCAAACGTGTTCATTAACGTTTTAGACACAGGCGACGTTTAAATATGTTACATGCATATTTATTATCTTAATTTTTTGTTTGTTTAATGAAATTAGGCCTACTGTTTCGTTACCTTTAGTTGATGGATGATTATGTATTGAAATATTGACCAGCTGATATTTTGTTTATGTCGAGGAGCAACGTTTCGAGAATCGTATCACATACATATTAGCTTAGGAAGACACGAACTTTCAAGGAACTACTGACTGTACACGTACTTCAGTACACACTAGCAGTATATTGAACCATTTATTTTCTATAATAGGATTATTTTTTCTCCAATTTTGAATGGAATATTTATATTCAAATTCTTTAAAGGTGCTGTTGCAGGAATGTTCTAAAACCGCCCACGAAGAAAATCGATCCTTTACCTAATGCCCGGATAGACATATCCATGGAGCATCTGATAGTACATATGGAAACCTTGTTCCGTTCCGGTCATGCCAGAACGAGCCATTTTGTACCAAAGTCGTAAATACTCACAATTATTACATCTGTGATGTGAGTAAGTTGAGATCATGATCGTAGTTGTATAGACTTACACTTTAAAGGATCGGGAACATTGTGAATACCCGGTATTGCCACAGAAAAGTGTTTCATAATATACGTTTCGATTAGAGTTCGTGTAGTACATTGATCAGTAGAATTGTAGATATTTAATTCACAAGTGTAAGTTTAATTAAATTGTTTAATCAACCATCGACATATGCGAGATATTTCAAATAAGAGATCCGTAGTACCAGGCTAGATGTGATTGTGCATGGTGTTCTACACGAGGATACAATAGTTCTTAGTAACGAAAGTGATGGATTGAGATAACATCATTGTAATTTGGTAATATGATAATTGTAAATATAATGTACCACACAAACAATTCATTCACAATTGTCTACTGTTGACACACACTTGATTATGCAGTATTGTATTATTTCGAAGAGATAAATTGTCCTATCCCGGAAAAGGACCGAGTTGTGAAATTGGATACCTATTAAAAAAAAACAAGACAAGATATTTGGCCGGGAAAGATATAAATTGCCCTGGACCGAATAAGCGCGGATTGGTAATATCAGAAAACATGATCACTTGAAAATTTTATAGCAGAGATATTCCACTGCAACAAGCCGCAATCAGACCTGGTCAGCTAAAGTCAGCTATTCCATTGCTTCAGCAAGATATTTAGGGCATTTTATAGATAATCCCTGTATTACTTTTTTAAATATGATTATATATTATTGAGAGAACTATAGTATGCTTGTCTATTTTAAGGTATATAATTCTATAGAAACACTCTAATGAGTATCTCCCCTTTGACTGCTGTATATATGTGTAGTGGGAAGGCACATTTATACTTCTGATGTTGTAAAACTACCATGAGTTAACACCTACGTCAGTAGATTGTTTGAGAGCAAGGTTGACTAAAAGGCCGCATGTGCTGATTATATATACATATCTGATTTGTTCCTTTGGTAACTTCTTTAATGTATCTTTAATAAATATTCGCTAGAGAATGTCTCCTTGTTGTTTTTGAGAAGTGACTCAAAGTGACGGAACTCGATTTACATATATTGTATTACCTGCACAATTATCATCTTAATACTATTAATCTGTCTTTTAATCATTTTAACCTAAACGATTCCACAGTGAATCAATTTACAACTGAAGACGTCAATCAAATATTTTATCCTGTACGAGAAATTAGAATGGCGGTTTGCAGTATAAAGAATTCTATGTTGAATCATCATTCATTAGCAAGATTGCTTTCCGCGACTTAAGTGCAGTGTCGTTATCTTGGTTTAAAAGATTAAAAATCTACAGGTACAGTACGAGGAGGGTGATTTGGTACTCAAACGATCACAGAGCGTTGATCCGCGCAGCCATCCGCTCAGAATTTGAGCGGGTTTGCAGCGGGATTGCAGCGGGATTTGGGCGGGCTTCGAGCGGGCTTGAGCGGGTTCGGGCGCGGGCTCGAGCGGGCTTTAAGCGGGCTTCCAGTGGGTCCGCTACATGTCCGCTCCAGCCCTCTCGAGCGAACTTGCAGCGGACCCGCTCGAGCGGATTGTAGAGGACCCGCTCGAGCGGACTTGTAGCGGACCCGCTCGAGCGGACTTGTGTTCCGTCACTTTCATTAGATAATATCTTTGCCTATATTGATATTTACCCTATCAAAATATCTAACGAGCGTACTGTTTGTGCATTTCGCATAATCTGGTTTGTCTATATTTGCTGATGAATTGTTCCTTAATTTCTTCATAACCTTGTTTTGATAAACCTTGTTGGTTTAACAGATTAATTTGAATTTCAACTTCATAGTATTTTAAAAATTCTCCGTTTTCATTCATTTAAAGAATTCAAAGTTTGATTTCAGTATGAATTTTTGATGATATTTTAGTAAGTTCATGAATGATGACGGGAACTGGGGTATTGGTGTTCCTTTTAATATTTTACCAACATATAGCTTTTGAAGCATGACATTTTACATAAAGAATATCTAGATAAAAATATACAGTCGAACCCACTTAATTTGAAATCGGATATATTGAAATATCGTTTAATTTGAAGTGAAATAAAATCCCCGTCCTAATGCCTTCTTTGTCTTTGTATTGTTTCATCGGTTATTTTGAAATCGGTTTATTTGAAATATCGCTTTATTTGAAAGGAAATTATTGCCCCTGGCAATGCTAAACCATTGTTTATGTACCGCTTAAATTGAAAGTCGCCACGACTAGCTTAGATTATATAATTACCGGCCGTTACGGTACGTGCGTCCGATCAATAGATAGGTAAATATGAAATTCTAATTTACACAATACAAATATATTGTGACTTTTAATCATTAAATGCGTTCGTTATGAGCATGAATCTGTATTTGTTTATGAATATACCTCGAGTGACACAGCTTATTTTGGCTTCTGCTACATATATACATCTAAATCGACTCTCATTTAACTACACGCGAGACAATTACAAACGACGAGGCCATTCTTAGGAATTCGACAGAAAATGAAAACAACGTAACCAGACCAGTGATTTTGACAACGACCCTCAAACAATTCGTGAAAATCCATCTATCATCGACGCACATGTCTGATTTCAGACGGTAGTTTCTTGGAAATTAGCCCGGATGTACGGAAACTGTTCTCACGTGTGTCCGCGAACTCAACATAAAAAAAAACAAGCAACAGTCGAAGACTTCTCCCGTCGAACTTAACATTATTTTTAATAAACTGTGAAACTATTATCATTTTGCAACCGATTGTAAATACTGACTAAGTAAAATCAACTATATTGAACAATGGTGTGTTGTTTGATGTAGCGCGGTACTGAAATATGTCGGCAAAAGGCTGGATCCCGGTTATATTGAAAACCGGTTAATTTGAAGTATTTTTTCATTCCCCGAGCATTTCAATATAACCGGGTTCGACTGTATATCTTTCTCATAAGAGCTAAATGCATATGTTATTCAACAAAATTAATATGAAATAGTATTATCAAAATTATTATTCTGAAATATGTGGGAAAAAATGTGCTTTAAAGTTCTATTGGCAGAATTATTTATCGGAAATCACACAGCATTTGAAGATATTCTAGATCTTAATTACATGTACTTGTACATGTATAAAATGTACAATTTTGTAAATATGCTGTTCGAAATTACCGATTATTGTTTCTGTATATAATATTAATAACAACTATCTAGATAAGATACATTTTACCTAATATCGCCTGGCATAGCTGGAAAAAAAATGAAATAAAAAAAAGTTTTGACCGTCATAGTTGAGACGGTCAAAAAGTTTCCGGATAGACAGTATTTTTACTACGACAAAGTTTGGATGATTTTTAAGTGTGTCTTATTTAATTGTCACAAACATGTACATAAACCGACCGTAGAATCTTTCTCCCTTTTTTCTATGCATATTTTTCCTGGTTTTGAATTTCCTGAAAAAAATTGCATTCTATGTTCTTTAATTGTTACTCGATAAAAGGACATATTACCGCTGATTTAATAGCGTTTGATACCTCCTGAAGTTGGCAACAGACAATTATATAAATATCAGATTATTAGGAACGTGTGTGAATTTGCTTGTGTACTCATCACCGTTTGTCAACATGTCACCCGATCACAGCCAGGTAAGTTGTGAATTTTATTACAGGTAAATTGCAAGGTTCCTTTGAACTGCAGTCAGAGAACTTTATATCTACCGTCCTACCTGTAATGGTATTGAAGATAGGTTAAAGTGTACCCTGAACGAAAAATTATATTGAAATATGTTATTGGTATTGATTAATAAACAAGAATGCAGAAAACCGCATAACAATCGGCCGACCCATTACCGAGTAATTGCGATTTTTCTCGAAAACACACCTGAAGACATCGTTTGGGTGACCTCTGACCTGTGACGTCACAGGTTGAACACGATCGGAGCCGCCATATAGGAAATATATAGAAACAAACGTGAACACGTGCCTGTAATTAATGCGAATAAGACAACAAAAATGAAAGAGCTGAATAAACTCTCCGAGTTATATTTGTGAATTAGTAAACAAGTGCTACCGAAACCAGGGACATATAATTTTCTTTTTAAACGGGCCATATATACCATGTAGCATCTCACTAATTTTCTCTCATAACGAGCCATATACAGCATGTAACATCTTACTAATTTTCTATTATAACGGGCCAAATAAAACGTGTATCATCTTATTTATTTTCTATTATAACAGGTCGTATATAACATGTATATTTAAATAATTTTTTTTTATTTTAACGGGTCGTTGTAACAAGTATGACATTTGAATAACGGGCCGTTTATAACGACTTACATCATATAGCCTTTATTATGAGGGCATGACCGTTTTTTTACATACAAATGTACCAGTATTGATTTCGGTTATAATACTTCTAGTAATACAAGTTTAAAATGCAATTCAAACAAGATGTGAAATAAATGCTAATCATTTTGAATTTTTTATTAGCCAAAACAGCAAGATTGCAAGTAATTGTCCGCAATTGATAAAACGTGTCCACGAAAGATCAGTAACTCCCAGACAAGATTCATAGAGTAAATTTTCAACATCATGGGTATATATATGAATGAGGTAACTTAGGTTAATTATTCTATAGACAAACCTTTGAGATACGAATGGTAAATGTTCAGCTGGATTGATGTCTTAAGCTTGAGCTTTGGAAGTTATGTATGATATATCAGTTAGACGTATAATATAACTCACCTAATTTCATCATGAAGAATGTAATATCCACATGTCATCGATAGGGAAAATGAATTGTAAAAAAAAAAAAAAAAAATGATAACAACAAAATCAGCTCAAATTGTGAATACATTAGCATGGAAACCTTTCAATTACAAGGAAAATAAGACCAGGGGTTCATAAAGGGTAAGCGTCTTCTTGGTTTTTGTAATATTCGCAAAATTGGAAGAACGTTCATGATCTTCATCAGTCTGTATCAATCGAAGTATTCTTGTGATATATATTTTATTTCGTTCGTAGTCGGAAATCGTGATCATTGAACTAGTTCGTTAATATCGAATCGTCGTTTTCTACAGCCAGCAAGAGTTTCTAGGTCGGTTTCATAACACAAATCACTAATACGGGCATACGATTGAAGGGCCGCAATAATCCGGATAGTTCATCTTTGTACCTTCAATGGCGTTTACGATTTACCTCGATCACACCAATCCCTCAACACACTATACTGTTCAAGGACTGGTAAAAATGCAGTTTCGTAATTTGTTTGAGTTTCCGTAAAAATTATAATGTTCATCATAACACAGGAATATAATTCTTGGATATGATTCCCCATTTAGCACCAGAAATTAAGTTTTCCAACTTTCGTAATTTCTGTTCTAGATTAATTAGAATTCCCTGTCTTTTACATTCCCTCATATAATGACCTTCCTGTGTACAAAATGAACAGGCCGCTTTCTTGACAGAGGCTTCCTTATTTCTCTCTGTGGGTCTTTCCTCACTGATAGTCAAATTTTTATCCATTAATTTACTTAATTATTCCATGGTGAAAATTTGCCCCTTTGTGCTGTCTGACTGTATGGAACAAACAGGTTAGGTTAGTGCGTTAGGGAGACTAATTTCTCACCTAAAAATTACGAAGACAATTGACAAATAGGTCTACTACCTGACATTAAGATAATGGTAAGCTAGGTCAGGGTAGGTAAGTCAGGATGTCCTCCTGAAGTTATACTCCAATTCAGAGACTGTTTCATCCTTACCAGGCTTTTGTCCCGAGAATGTACAACTACTTGCTACACACCTTTCTTTAGGATTGATCCTCCGAGTCAGACACTGTTTAATAGAATAATAGTTGGTCAACTGCCCTACAGCTAAATTTTGGGCCAACCTATTAAATTCATACTCACCCGTTGAGCTTTTTCTTTGTCCAGGGAGGTTTTCTGGTAGCGACTTGTTCAAAACGAACCAGATAATCCTGCCAGTCACTGCTAGCTGGTGTCTTTAAAGGTATCTGGGTGGTTCTCCTTCCTATTTACCCTATAATAGCCTGACTCCACACATGATTGTCCTAGTCTAATCTTAGTTCTATGTTCGTGTTGTCCTATATCCCTGTGTCTATTGCTAAGATTCATGTGCATGTCATGGGTAGGGTATACCCCTGGCATTTTCCTATCCTGTTTGAACTTATCAGTTATTATTTAATGATTTACTTTAGATTTTACATCTCCCACTTGCTTCTAATTTCTTTTAATTCCCAACTCCTTATCCGTTTAGTGGACATTAGGAAAGAACACGATGTCTTGGCTCACAACAAAAGGTTTAAAATATACCCTGGGTTGAGGTTGCCATGCCTAATGGTGTATCAACTACAGTTTCAAGTTTTCCTTCCCAATCAGATTGCATAACCGAATCTATAATATCAGTGTTCATTGTAAATTGTCTATACCTCAGACCAATAGTATAACCACAACTGTTAAACACTTTCGTCGCATAGCTAGACTTTAAACAATGCCAACTGCCTAATAAAGGATCCCCCATTCAAATATGATCATTAACTTGTTTCCAGCTAAGTGTCTCACCTCACCATCTACTTAATAAACATTAGACGTACCGTAACATTTTTAATAGACAGGAAAACTATACAAATGAAGGCACTAAGCATCTTCTATAACCTTCTATTACATTACCATGTGTAAATGAACATCTGTTGATGCAGGACTCGCTAAAGATATCACTCAAATACAAATAGTTAATACAATAAAATTACGAAATAAATTTTGAAACTCAGATTCAGAAAGATTTATGACTAGAAAACGAATTGTTACTCACATTTCCACATCCTCGGTCAAGGCACCATTCTGTAATGGAGGGGGGGGGGGGGGGGGGGGGGGGGGGGGGGTCAAACGTCGGTGAGACAAAACCAAGTAATCGTACAATGTTTTAACCATTTAATTCCCAAATCAACATACACTGGCCAGTAGACATTTCCTATGTAGAGTGCACAGACAGATAATAATCTGAACAAATTATTAACCTAGCTTTGCAGTGCAGGTGTCGTTGAATCGTTGCATCAATCTGGAGTTAGATTTATGATTTTGATGTCATTCTGCTATTATATATTTGTCTCATTATCGTACGAATATTTTACAGTGTATGTCTACCAAATTGGTTTTGTTTGGGTTGATAATATGCAACGATCACTTAGTGTGTTTGTGTTTCTGTGAGCTGCGATATATTCTTGTTTGCCTCCTTGTGATAGCACCAAATTAGGCCAGTACGACTATACTGAAGTAAACTTTCAAAGATATCTAGCGGGACACCTCAGTCGGTCACATTATATTGACAACTGGCGGACCAGCTGTCGCACTCTCAAAATACTGAGTGTTAAGTCGAGGTAGCAAATACTATGCTTATAGACTTTTTTTATCTCGTGACCAGGGGTCAAATGCAAGGTATTCCTTAAAGGGACGGAGGCTCAACTTAAGGCAAGGTCAGATGGCATGATCAAAACCCTTCTCACCGGCACGAACTCTCAGCTAGAGGCAAGGAGCGAGACAGTGGCAAGAAACATGGGGATTAAGAAAGATGTTGTAGAAATAAGAGAAAACAAATATGATTTATGTTAAATCCCAAAATATGCTCTGTTTGTGGCTAGAATAAGTAGACAAATGATACTAAGACACTGCAATGAATAGAAATGTCGTTTATTAAATTCAAACGACGTCAACAATAAACAGCATCTTATCAATAGTTGCATCACCCTGAGGCCAATCACCCCGACAGTGAATTACTACTACAATCATATGTATGAGTCATTAAACCCCCTGAGGCCAATTACCCCAAAATTGAGTTACCATTACCATCATAGGTATGAGTCATTAAACACCCTGAGGCCAATAACCCCAAAAGTGAGTTACCATTAGAATCATAAGTATGAGTAATGAACAGATTAATATTGAATAATTCTGATTTGCCACAAAGGTGGGGTTCTAAGCCGCCACAGTACATCTATTGATGTACCCCCATCCTGATTTTGGGATTATCTTAATAAACATACCAAAACAGGTTCAAAATTAGAAATGTACATAATTTATTAGACCTCATCCTAGACAGATCTGTACAAAAATCAAACTGAGAGCTGAAGGCCTAATAAAGATGGCAGGCGTATATACCTTTGAAAAGCATTCGACCTCCACCTGCCCATTTTCTGAATTGCATTGTCTGGAATTCCAGCAACGTGTGCTGCTGTAGCTGCACCAATTCGGAAGCTATACCCTTTATACTGGCCGGGATCTAGTTTTGCCCATGTAAGTGTCCCTTGAAGTTGCTTGGAGAAATAGGCCCTTGTTATTGGTTGACCCCCGGGAAAGCAGACCAATGGCCCATCCTCTGCCCCACGGAGTTTTACATAGGCCACCATAGCCTGAACAGGGCAAAGTGTTGGGTAGGAAACATTAGCTGACACCGTTAAATGGACTGGGTGAATATAGTTACCTTTAAATTGATTAATCTCAAAATGAAACTGAGCCATTTTCCCCTTTGTTTTGAGTGAAAGTGATTCCAGAAGATTTAATGCATGGCACCGAATCTTTCCAGGTTTGAGTTATTTCCCCTACCCTAAGAAAGCCATGAAATGCCAGAAGGAACATGGCTTTTAAGAGACTTCTTTCATACATAGAACTTGAAGTATGGTCTAATGCTGCCAACAATTTTTGAGAGAATAGGATAAGTAATGGGCAGCCGGAAGTCAGAAGTGCTTTTCAATTTGTAATAAACTTTGAGCATCTTATCAATAACAAAATTATGTCCAGGATCTATATGGCCTGCTTGCTTGTTATAGTAGCCTATTGCCGAGACATATGTCAGCACGGTCGAGGCTGTCATGCTACGAGTGGCACAGAAGACTATAAATAAAGATAGACAGTTCACACTTGTCGGAAGCACTTCCTTTTGTTGATTATGTAGATTTGCAAAAGTTTTGAGTTCACCAAAATCCTTTTTGTATACTTGCCATGATCTTGGAGCAAGCGCATTGGCTAACAAAGAGTCTTTCACATCCATCAGAGTTTCCAAGTATTGGTTGGGTGAAGATCGGGATCCCTGTTTACCTCCGGGTAGGAGTTGAGGAATGCTTCCACCTGCAAACGGGATAGCATGTCCGCAGCAGTATTCTGAACACCCGGGATGTGAACAGCCTTAACAAGTATATCAAATCTAAGGCATACTATAACCAGCCTGCGAACAAGAGTCATCAGATCTGAATCCTTCGCTGTGTGAGTGTTCACCACACACAACAGCAGAATCATCTGAGTGGAACATGATACATCTGTTTTGTAGCTGTAAAGCCCAAGTTTCTACTGCTAGTATCAATGGAAATAGTTCCCGGACTGAAATGTGGTGATCAAGAGCCGAGTTGTCCCATTTACCGAAAAAAAACAAGATCTACCTAAAATGCCACCAAACCCAAGATTACTTGCGTCAGTGTAAAGATGTAATTATTCAGAATCCTTCCACCTGTAGTCAAAGAACATGGTCTTCCCATTATATGACTGGACAAATTCTGACCAAGCCAAGATATCTTTCCGAGCTTCTTGTTTAAGTCTAATGAAATGGTGAGGTGCCTTTACACTTCTGGTGAGGTCTATCAGCCTGGTGAGGTCTATCAGCCTCCTTAAGAATGCCCTACCTGGTACCACTACCTTGCATGCAAAATTAAGCAGACCTATAAGTGACTGGAGTTCTGTCAGTGTTACTTTTTTTTGCAAGATTGGAACGATTTTATACTATCTCTTATTTTCTCAACCTTGTCGAGAGGAAGTCTAGCCTGAAATAATATTGAATCCAGTTCGATGCCAAGGAAAGTCATGATGGGGGCAGGTCCCATAGTTTTCTCATGTTTGATTGGAACATTAATGTTTTATCAAAATCCCCCCAAAATAACCAAATCCTGTTTACATGTATCCCAGTTATTAGGTGTAATGAAAAGGAAATCGTCAAGGATGTGAACACAAGCATGGGTCCCCAACTTGTTCTCAGCTACCCAGTGAAGTGCTGTACTAAATTGTTCAAGCAAACTGAATGATATAGATCCCCTCATGGGGAGAGTCTTATCGAAATAGTACAACCCTTCAACTTTAAACCCCAGTAATTCATTATCAGATTTTTGAATGGGAATAAGTTGAAATGCTGCCTCTATATCAGTTTTTGCCATCAACGCGCCCTTTCCCATGTTACAAATGTGACTGATAGCCATAGCAATTGTTTGATAATGAACAGAACACAACTCTTGAGGTATGCCGTCATTAACTGAACCATCTGCAGGGTAGCTTAGGTGATGAATCAGTCGGTATTCGTTAGGTGTCCTCTTAGGTACTAGACCTAAAGGAGAAATTTGTATATTAGGGAATGGGGACTGTTCAAATGGTCCTTCAACTCGACCTGCCATCACCTCCTTCTGTATTTTCTCTTAATAGAAGTGGTTTTTTTTCTAGCTGAAAGCAAATTTGATGCATCCCGGAAAACTCTGGACCAATGATAATGAAGCGAGAAACCCCGACTAAAGCCTTGTATTAAATGTTGTGTCAAATCTGGAGAATATCCTGTCAACCAGTATGTCAACTCTGAGACCCTAATGGGGGTAACAATTACAGGAGACTACTGTTGTTGGATTAGTGTATGGAATTTCGAATGCTGTTGCTATTGGCTGTGTCCTTGTTTGACAAATCCCCCCTTTTTGGACACAACTTTTTGGGATGGTCTGCGCCACATTTTTCACATTTGTGTGGCCAACCACAATTTGGCCTAGAGCAGACACCTTTGTTGTTGTATTGAAAAAAAAGATTTTACTGGTAGGGTTGGGTGAAGAAGTGGTTGATTAACCTTTCCGAAAATTACCTCCCTTTTTACCATGATTCCTTGTGAGTGCTAAAGCATAAAGTTCAGTGTTCAATTCCCCCAATTCAGGTTTTCGTTTGTTTTCCACTTTCTGAAATTAACATCATAATAATGCCAATCTCCATTCTGTGATGCCAGGGTATTGCCTATATGACAATATTTCATTACGTGTGGTGTTTGCAAGGGGCATTTAGTGCAATTCACTGCAATGAAGATGCGAAATGCTTCGTTCCATTTTTCAATGGAATTGATCTTAAATGCCTTAAATCTAGGCAATAAATCATTTTTTTTCCATCTGAAACATGCATGTCAACATCATTAGGCCTGGATTTCAAACACTAATGAACCCAAGTCAACAAACTGTCCAGCCCAGATTTGTGATTTGGTTTTTGCATCGATATTACAGTCTATCGGCCTAGATCGGCATATATACCTGTAATATTTCCAGTTCCAACTGTAGGACAAGGCATGTCAACTTCCACTAGGTCAGCAGATGTAGTAGGCATGGCAACCCCCTGTAGTTCAACATATGTAGAAGGCAGGGCAACTTCCTGTAGGTTAGCAGATGTAGGAGCAGGTGTTGTCACCCGAGATTGTTGCTCCTCCTCCATTCGCTTTTTCAGCTCTACTGCCACCTCCCTAGCTGTTGGAATCTGTACCATTGGTGGCTCTGATGAGCCTGGCTGGTTCGTTTTCTGGGCCTTGGTCGCCCTGCTTGTGGTGGCTGTCCCTCTGGCTCGCCGTTTTTTTGTTGCTGGTAACATTATCTATGTGGGAAAAATTATACAGGCAAGCATTTTATTATAAGCTATAGGCTTGCATGAGATCATGTAACAGCACTATTGGTTTTCATTGTACAACTTGGTTACCTGGTACTTTAAAATGTAGCTTCTTGCATATGATAAATGGTAACAGGACTTTTCACCCATATACGCTACTCAACAAACCAATGAATCAAATGTAGCTTACATATGTTGTTCATGGTAACAAACTTGTTAACCATGTATATGCTACTGAGAAGGATGGAGAGTGTTCTTCAACACAACTGATTACACTGCATATGTCAACCAGTTAATATTCACTCATGATCAATAGGGTTATATATGTATATATTACCTATACTAGATGATAACCACATCCAGAGCAAAAGCATGGCTACAGTGTACAAATGTACATGTAAATGTATATGGGTGTACTTGTGTTTCCAGTAAATCAAATTCTATCAACAAAATTAATATGTAGCTCACAGCATGGTAAGTATGTATCAGTTCATCTGATCTCAAATCTGCGAGTTAAGTTAAATGGATAATAACCATGTAGATAAGCTAATGAATTTATTGAGCTAACCTGTCTGTTATTTAATATATATGCATACCGTATGTGGTCATAATGGCACAAAGTTACAGATCACATCAGTTTCAAATTGAAAATTATATATACAGGTCTTGAAAAATCTTGTTCACAGGTGAAAGAAAATTATCAATACACATTACCATTTGTCGAGATGATTTTATCCTCTGCAGAAAATTACAGCTCGCTTTATGTTGCCAATACATATTGGCATTCCAAAATAAATGTACACCATCTTTGTGTAAAATAGCCTTAGGGCTATTCTTCAACCCACGCAATGTCCAATACGTAATCATTGAAGATGACTTACAACGTTCTTTCAAAGCCTTATTTGTCTCGATTATTTTTGTATTAAAAATGTCTACATCGATCTTCCTCGTTTTTCCTCGTGGTAACATTTGACATAGTATGACATGCTTAACATCAAGTCCATGTACTAAGAATTCAGCATATGAAAATATGTGCCATGCAAATTTATCGGACAACATGTTTGAGTCATCTAAATCGTTAGATCCAATTTGTAGCACACATGCTGCGGGTCTCAAATTGAGCACTTGCTGTGTGAACAGATTTTTGACTCGAGTCAGAGTCCCACCTGGTCTTCCATAATATGAAATAGTTAGATCCGGCCCATACATTGCTAAATTGCGATCGTAAGATTGGTAAATGTTACAAAACGTTCAAGTCGTCGAATAAAAGAGTGCCCCATGCATAGAATATTGATGGGACTGACTGACGACATCTTGATCTGGCGCGAATTATTAAATCTAAATATAGAAATCGAACCACGAGGGAAACCATGATGCAGTTTACCATGTTTACAGGCATCCAGGCGGCATAGCAGTTAAAATTACTTACAAAGGTCACACCCCTAAATGATACAATTGTAACGTGACTTAACCTTATATGCGCACAGCGTCCGTCTTGTCTAAATTGCTCTCAAAACCCCGCCTGCTGAAACACCAGGACCGCCGTCTCTGGCTTGTTGTGAAAGGGTGTTGTGAAGAAGGAGAGATTACTCCTTTGGTATAGTTTAGGTAGCACACCACCAATCTCTTACCTCTATTTCATGTAATGTAAAGGTTTACCATAAATCATTTTGTACTCTATAAAATGTTATTTATATCGACAAATCGTGTAATCGGGACAACATATAGACTGCTTACATTCTACTTGTAGAGCAGACTATGTGAAATGATGGTGACCACAGTTCCGGTCGAGTTTACAGGTGAACACATTTCTTATATATACATGTACATTATATCATATAAAAATGTATATATGTTTGCTTATAACGAATTTTGATATTTCTTTGTTATACATATATATATATAAACATATATATATTATAATGTGTAAAAAAATAGTTGCGGCATGTTACGTTTGTTGTGTTATCATTTCTTGCCCCCCCCCCCCCCCCCCCCCCCCCCCCGGTCCTTTCGGTCTCGGTCCTCTCCATCTTTCTTAACATTCAAGTAACCCTAAGTGCGCCACATACTACCAATGTACACTGAGCGTCTAAACTCTGATAACTAGCTTGAAACAAAATAATGCTCATGAATTTTAGATATCATGTCGGCTTTCACATCAACATTTTAATTTAAAATTTCAGTCTGCTATTATCTGATCCGATATTTAAACTTCCTTGTCAAATGCTGGTATTCTCCTGGGCATAGCTAATCAATAGCTTTATACATGTTTATATCAAAAACATTGGCTTTTATAATATGTTGAAATGATGCAATGGTTTAGAAATATCATTCGGTTTCCTGATACCAATTCAAATAATGTAATATACCGTGGAACCGTTCTTTGTATCTGATTGGTTTAAATTGTATCAACAAAAAATACAACGTATTTCGCGTCAGCGAATTGACAGATATCGGATATTGAATAAGGTCGAGTTTTGATGTTACTGATAATTAATAACTTATCAAAGGAGACATTATTTTCGAGTGCTGGAGTTAATATTCCAGCATTATATCAACTCAATTGTAACTTGTAACATTATATGCGAGTACCATTCGATACATTCTGTGGTTTTTTGGACGTCTAATGGAATTTCAAATTTTTGCATGATATATTATCATTTCTATTGTTGATATTTCAGTGAATACGACATCCTTATAATCAAACTGCTACAGGAATGGTGTAGGATAAAGTATATTATCAATCAAATGTTCGTATTTAAATAATTCATATCAGATCAAACTCCTAGTCATTTTAGACCAGCAGCACTTGAATTTTTTTTAACGTTTTACAGTTTTGGCCCTGTCATTCCTGTCCCTCGTGGAAGGTCATACCATAAGTTTATACAACAAGGAATCCCCATATCCGTATGAACCACATACGTTTTTATAAAAATCCATTCTAAGTTCAGATTCCGAGGAAATAATTCAAATAACTGTCGTCCAGTTCCCCTACTCGTCACCGCCTTCCAGCCCTCTCCAGCCCCTGGCGTGCCACACACTCAATGTTTACATCCATTCGATCTCCTTTATCCAATGGTATCCCGGACAACAGTTTATGAAGCTCGTTTAGTAGCAATTTGAAATATTTGAATGTGTCTGTATGTCTATATTAGGCACGAACCCTCTGTAACTAGGGGATTTGGACCCTCCGAAATAAGGTATTTTATTATATTTGGCCGAAATAACATCCAAACCCTATTGTATCAAATCCATTCAGTCACACTGGACCGATAACGACTTAAAAGACTAATCTCTATTTCCCCTAGTGGGTCCCACCCCTACTACATACCGCGATCGATTTCAGAAGATGAAGTCATTTGTAAAATCATGTAGTGAAATAATTAGTTATGTGAGACCTGATAGCGACTAATGCACAACCGGAAGCATACGCGGAATGTATTGACCTACCGTACCCTTTGCAATTGATAGATAGTACTATTAAAGGAACCTACAATGATAGTCAAAGTAAGGCTATAGTGACATGCTTTCCCACAATCACAACGACCGCGTGTATTTCATGCATTGTAATTAAATAAACTCATCAATTCATCTTATCCTGAAAATGCGCTGAACCAATAATTGACCTAGCTTTGCAGGGCGGGTGTCGCTGAATCGTTGAATCAATCTTGTGTTAGAGTTATGATTTTGATGTTTTGCCGGTATTATATATTTGCCTCATGTATCCTCCGAATGCTGCACTGTGTATGTCCACAAAAGTGTGATTGTTTTTAATTGGTTTGATATTTGGCAGCGTCCTAAAACATCTACGATCACTGAGTGTGTCTGTGTTTCTGGGGGCTGTGATATGATTTGTTTGCCTCCCTGTGATAGTACCAAATTAGGCCAGTGCGTCTATACAGAGGTAAACTTTCAAAGATATCTAGCGGGATACGTCAGCCTGTCGCATTATACTGACATCGGGCGGACCAGCTGTCCCACTCTCAAAAAACTGAGTGTTAAGTCGAGGTAGCAAATATTATGCTTATATGCAAGGTATTCCTGAAAGGGACGCCGGCTCAACTTAAGGCAAGATCAGATGGCATGACCAAAAGCCTTCTGACCGGCACGAACTCTCAGCTAAAGGCAAGGAGCGAGACAGTGGCAAGAAGCATGGGGATTAAGAAAGATGATGTAGCAAAAAGAGAAAACAAATATGATTTATATTGACAAATCATGTAATTGGGACAACATATAGACTGCTTACATTCTACTTGTAGAGCAGACGATGTGAAATGATGGTGACCTAAGTGCCGGTCGAGTTCACAGGTGAACACATTTCTTATATATACATTATATCATATAAAAATGTATATATGTTTGCTTATAACGAATTTTGATATTTCTTAGTTATAAATATATATATAAAAAGATATTGTAACAAAGTTACTCTGACTTAAGTCCAGCCAAAATAAATTTGATCTGTGTGTATCAAATTGGGGCTATTAGGTCATCCCCTCTACAGAGCTAGAGGAGTTCAGGGGCTATTAACCTCAGACTGACCACTGCCTGGATATAAATAGCGAGCTCTACGTCATAAACAAGGGGGGACAGAACAGCCACGTGCTGCTGAGGCAGTCTCCTCCCCATCCGGGACCCAAAACCCACGGGACCCAATTTGATTGGTCAATTAGCAAATAGGTGTTAATGAGGGTCATATAAAAGGAGGTGCGCGCCTCCTTAGCACTTGTTGAGATAAGGAGATTGATAAGAGGTGGACACACGGATTTTGATAAGGATTATTGAGGTACATCCCATCATTAGCAGTGATACATCACAGGAGATGACTCAAGCTGTGTTATCAGGCTGTTGGGTAAATACATCATTTTAATCTGTAACTTGTTCTAGGGATCACTAATTACTATAGATTGATCGTATATTATAATTAGTGCAATTATTGAGAATTTGTGATAACTTTGTATTTCATACATCAGAGTTTTCATTATATAAGGGTATCACTAACCGTGGTTAGTCACTAACAAACCCTCTTTATCAATTAACTAAACTACTTGTGTGTAGTTGTTAACTCCTTATCTCATCCTCAGGCATGAAGGGGGGTGATTTTTAGCTGCAGTGTCAGTGGTCACAGGAGTGACAGCAGTGATAATAAAATCACCACTTTGCCATGCCTGATTATTAGAACAACATACAGGAGACCATCTGAAAAGTGATAACCCACTGAAAGAACATCATAAGATTGGGATTCACTAATTAACTTAAATGTGGAGTGACAGACCACCGTGCGTTGCTATTGTGCTATTGATGAGGGATTTATGTGCTTACTGTGCAGTGCTATTGTGCTATATTCATGAAGGATTTATGTCCTTACTGTGCAGTGTTATTGTGTTATTGACGAGGGATTTATGTGATTACTGTGCAGTGTTATTGTGTTATTGACGAGGGATTTATGTGACTACTGTGCAGTGTTTTGTGTCATATTCATGAGGGATTTATGTGATTACTGTGCAGTGTTATTGTGTCATATTCATGAGGGATTTATGTGCTTACTGTGCAGTGCTATTGTGTTATTCATGAGGGATTTATGTGACTACTGTGCAGTGATATTGTGTTATTCACGAGGGATTTATGTGCTTACTGTGCAGTGCTATTGTGTTAATGACGAGGGATTTATGTGCTTACTGTGCAGTGCTATTGTGTTATTGACGAGGGATTTATGTGGTTACTATGCAGTGCTATTGTGTCATATTCATGAGGGATTTATGTGCTTACTGTGCAGTGCTATTGTGTTATTGACGAGGGATTTATGTGATACTGTGCAGTGCTATTGTGTTATATTCATGAGGGATTTATGTGCAAACTGTGCAGTGTTATAGTGTTATTGACGAGGGATTTATGTGACTACTGTGCAGTGTTATTGTGTTATTGATGAGGGATTTATGTGCTTACTGTGCAGTACTATTGAGTATATTGTGTGTTGCAGTCATAAAGGATTGATGTGTTTACTGTATATAATTCAGTTGGTGATTGTGTAGTGTAGTGAAGTGTAGTGTAACGAGTTTACGGTGTCTTATATTGTGTTATCTTGAAATATTACCCGATAAGGAGACAGGGATTTTCATGCTATGTCATTGTGTTGCCATTCTAAATTTCCGGTGCTTATACTCCTAGAGGAATTCTACTTTGAAATTGTTTACAACATTAAGTTTTCTCCACGTCTCTTGAAAACCCGGGCAGTTATACAGTTTAGTTTTATATCCTTTACAATTAGAAGAGTACGTGTGATCACAGTCTTACGGTTGACCAATGTGTTAGGTTTCATCAGCGGGAGTGACCAATAGTTATCACCGCCCAGGGTGAAACACGATCCCTCCCAGGCACTGTAGGGGAGTAGTTGATTAACCGCCAGCTGCGCGCAGGCCGAACGGAGAGGACGCACTCAAAGGAGCGGTAGGTTTTAGCTATCCCGGGCACGCCCATTGTGGAAATCTGGGACACTGGACTCCATTATTTTGGCCATATTTTGGATTACGGAACCACAGGATATCAAACTTTTATGTAAATACTTGGCACATAATAAATGTATATAATTGTATGTAATGAATCATGGTTTTCATTTAATTAAGGTACTGGAATCGTTTACGTTTAGGGCTCGTAACACGTTATCATTGAACCATAAAACCAGTAAGGTCTTTTATAAACTTAAGTGACGGCCTGTCAAATCGAGCCCTGACCCATTGCACTAGTCTCAATTATCAACACATAGATATATGGGACTGGTCAAGAGTCATTTAACAAGGCAGGTATAGTTTAGCTAATCAATCGTCACGCTCATATGGTGGCAGCGGTACTACTACTCTGATTACAGAGTTATAAACATTTAATGATCACCACTTAACGACTACAGACGGTTGTCGACATAACTGGACGTAACGAGGTCTAGACTTTCGACAGAAGCAAAAGGCAAGCAACCAGAGGCTGTTATAGATAGATATATAGAGAGAGCAGCCGGGGGCTGGATTCGTCACAAGTGGTGGCAGCGGTGGGATGTAAAATGATGTAAAATGATGTAAAATGATATAAAATGATATAATGATGACGTTATACTGATGTTATAATGTTAGAATAATAGTGTTCTATAGTAGCGATTCCAGTACGAAAACCATGATTCGATAATATTGTTTTTCGCTATAAGATTGTTTACTTTTTGTGCTGGAAGTGGTGCCTTCGTGGAAACAACAGAATTGTGTTCTCGTGGAACAAAGTCGTGTAATTGTGCTATTTTTCAGTGGGTTTTGATTGAAGCACGCTGTTTTTGTGAGTTCGTCTATATCGTGTTCGAAGTGTGAGTGGTTACCAAAATGGATGATTCCAATATCATTGTGTTTGGATCATGTAAAAGTGACTCTTAGAATAACTCGGATAGTATTGACGAAACAGTAAAAGAGGAGGCAAAGGATGGAGCTGAAAAAGGACCAGAACTAGTTTTTCCGAAAGTCGAATTGAATGATACATCTACGTCACAAAATCAATTTAGCTCCTTAGCAGGTGAAATACGTGACCTTTCCCAGCGTATGGAGTACATGTTTTCAAAGTGTTTTGATCATATAGGAACGAACCAAAGGATGATTCGCAATGAGCTTGAGGAACAGAGGCAATATTTTAGCAGTCAGGATTCTGCCATGCGGGCACAAGTCCAGACTGTCTGTGAGGAACTTACAAGGATGGATCATCTATTAAGGAATCGTGGCTTTGGCGACAGCCTTAGAGCTGTTCCCAGAGACTGTTCAAAAGGAGCGAAAGGGGGCTCCACTGGTTACCGAGACCCTGTTATGAAGCTGAGGAATGAAAGCGTTTTCAGTGCTCTCGGGGAGTCTACCCCAAAATCGCCCACATCCTCCCTTCGGTCAAGGAATCCCATTGATAATGTATCACCAGTGTGTGCTAGGACGGCCAGTGCTGAGGGATTCCATGGGAGTGATATTTTGTTCAGTACCCCTGAGGGTACCAGAGATAGTATGGACTCTCTACGTGGTACACATGGATCCACCTTGGGTTCACCTAGTGTCAGGTTTTCTCCGACGACAGAAGATGTATATGCTTCTGTCACCGATACAACACCGAGGCCGAATGAAACATGTCAATATATCCGGAGCGTGGCCCAATTCCCCAAAGATCCGACCTCAGTATTATGATGGTCACGATGATTCGGAGGAATATCTTACCCAGTTTGAAATTGTTTCTGAGATAAACAAGTGGGACTATGCTACAAAGTCACTATATCTTGCAGGTAGTCTCAAAGGTCAAGCTAGGGCAGTGTTGAATGAGCTCGCACGGGACAAGAGACGTGATTTCCACAGCCTTCATAAGGCATTAAATAGTCGGTTTGGGTCTGTGAACAGGGCTGAAATGTTCAGGGCTAGGTTACAAACCAGGACTAAAGGAAAGGATGAGTCCCTGCCGGAGCTTGCACATGCGGTTAAAAAGCTTACAAGACAAGCGTATCCTTCAGCTGATTCAACACTTACGGAGATTCTGGCATTGGACCATTTTATTGATGCATTACCAGATGGAGATATGCGGTTTAGAATTCGAGAGGCTCAGCCTAAAACTATAGCTGAAGCTGAAACTTTGGCGGTACGACTTGAGACACATAGACTCGCCGACCGCCAGTGTGGTAGACAGGTGAGGGTAGTGCAAAATGGTCGAGAAAAGGCGAATGTACCTCATGTCCAAGGAAGAGATTAATAGGACAAGAATGAGTGGCAGCCGGAACTACAAAAGTTCTAGGATGAGTTGTCTAATTTGTCAAGTGAATTGCGACAGTTATCAAGAAACATTAAATCAAATACTAAATTGGTCACAGTCAAAACTACCATAAAAATGTCAATGGAAATACAAACAGACATTCCACGGTAAAAGAGAACACACTAAGTCCGAGGGCCGGGGTTTAGGTGTGGCTGCTAGGCCCATTTCCGCGTTGCCATGTGAGGAAGGCATTTTTGTGGATGTGTATAAGTAGATACTGGAGCAACAATGACCATGATTACGTTGATCAGTCCTTGCATATTTGATAGGATACCAGAGATGATGAGGCCAGAGTTGGAATCGGTGCATACCCAGCTAATTACGGCGACAGGCGACGCGTCAACACTTTTACGGGCGATATGTCCTACCTATGGAACTCGGGAGCTGTGCCGTTATTTTTACTGGTGTGTGTAGCAGATATTAAGTTACAGGAGATTCAAGGCCTAGATTTTTTCATGAAACATTGCCATGAGCTATGTCTTCATGAAAAGTACTTGTTATTTACGGGACAACATGCCCATGGACATGAAATGTACGCTTGCAAGTGAACAGAGGTGCATTATTGTGACAAGTGAAGCAGTGAGCATGCCTCCCTGCTGTGAAATTACGACATTTGGTAAAGTGATGGGACTCATAGTTCAGTCATGTGGGAGTCTGTAGAGTGTTTGGCTGATGAAACTGGACTGGCCAGAGTGGTGGTGGACATAACCAATGGATTAGTACCGCTATGGCTTATGCATGTTAACAGACAAACAGAAACAGGGAGACACTTGTTGGAGTGTTGGAGCCGATGGTGATTAATGACCCTTTGCAAATGAGTGGTCAAGCTATTGACCTTGGAGGCACCTCAACTGAACCCATGCTCAAACCTGTTTTCTTGTGATACATGTTCATGTGGGATTACATGTTGACGATGTTGATAGTTTGATGTAGCTCTACATATTTTAAAATAATATTTCATTATCCAATTCAGTGTTCTTGCAAGTTCCTTCTATTTGGGACAAATTCCGTGTGGGAAGGGGGCAATGTAACAAAGTTACTCTGACTTAAGTCCAGCCAAAATAAATTTGATCTGTGTGTATCAAATTGGGGCTATTAGGTCATCCCCTCTACAGAGCTAGAGGAGTTCAGGGGCTATTAACCTCAGACTGACCACTGCCTGGATATAAATAGCGAGCTCTACGTCATAAACAAGGGGGGACAGAACAGCCACGTGCTGCTGAGGCAGTCTCCTCCCCATCCGGGACCCAAAACCCACGGGACCCAATTTGATTGGTCAATTAGCAAATAGGTGTTAATGAGGGTCATATAAAAGGAGGTGCGCGCCTCCTTAGCACTTGTTGAGATAAGGAGATTGATAAGAGGTGGACACACGGATTTTTGATAAGGATTATTGAGGTACATCCCATCATTAGCAGTGATACATCACAGGAGATGACTCAAGCTGTGTTATCAGGCTGTTGGGTAAATACATCATTTTAATTCGGTTCATTTGTTCTAAGGATCACTAATTACTATAGATTGATCGTATATTATAATTAGTGCAATTATTGAGAATTTGTGATAACTTTGTATTTCATACATCATGGTTTTCGTTATACAAGGGTATCACTAACCGTGGTTAGTCACTAACAAACCCTCTTTATCAATTAACTAAACTACTTGTGTGTAGTTGTTAACTCCTTATCTCATCCTCAGGCATGAAGGGGGGTGATTTTTAGCTGCAGTGTCAGTGGTCACAGGAGTGACAGCAGTGATAATAAAATCACCACTTTGCCATGCCTGATTATTAGAACAACATACAGGAGACCATCTGAAAAGTGATAACCCACTGAAAGAACATCATAAGATTGGGATTCACTAATTAACTTAAATGTGGAGTGACAGACCACCGTGCGTTGCTATTGTGCTATTGATGAGGGATTCATGTGCTTACTGTGCAGTGCTATTGTGCTATATTCATGAAGGATTTATGTGCAAAATGTGCAGTGTTATTGTGTTATTCATGAGGGATTTATGTGATTACTGTGCAGTGTTATTGTGTTATTGACGAGGGATTTATGTGATTACTGTGCAGTGTTATTGTGTCATATTCATGAGGGATTTATGTGATTACTGTGCAGTGTTATTGTGTCATATTCATGAGGGATTTATGTGATTACTGTGCAGTGTTATTGTGTTATATTCATGAGGGATTTATGTGATTACTGTGCAGTGCTATTGTGTTATTCACGAGGGATTTATGTGCTTACTGTGCAGTGCTATTGTGTTATTGACGAGGGATTATGTGATTACTATGCAGTGCTATTGTGTCATATTCATGAGGGATTTATGTGCTTACTGTGCAGTGCTATTGTGTTATTGACGAGGGATTTATGTGGTTACTATGCAGTGCTATTGTGTCATATTCATGAGGGATTTATGTGCTTACTGTGCAGTGCTATTGTGTTATTGACGAGGGATTTATGTGATACTGTGCAGTGCTATTGTGTTATATTCATGAGGGATTTATGTGCTTACTGTGCAGTACTATTGAGTATATTGTGTGTTGCAGTCATAAAGGATTGATGTGTTTACTGTATATAATTCAGTTGGTGATTGTGTAGTGTAGTGAAGTGTAGTGTAACGAGTTTACGGTATCTTATATTTTGTTATCTTGAAATATTACCCGATAAGGAGACAGGGATTTTCATGCTATGTCATTGTGTTGCCATTCAAATTTCCGGTGCTTATACTCCTAAAGGAATTCTACTTTGAAATTGTTTACAACATTAAGTTTTCTCCACGTCTCTTGAACGGGCAGTTATACAGTTTAGTTTTATATCCTTTACAATTAGAAGAGTACGTGTGATCACAGTCTTACGGTTGACCAATGTGTTAGGTTTCATCAGCGGGAGTGACCAATAGTTATCACCGCCCAGGGTGAAACACGATCCCTCCCAGGCACTGTAGGGGAGTAGTTGATTAACCGCCAGC
The DNA here is from genome assembly GCF_902652985.1 of Pecten maximus. Lineage (NCBI taxonomy): Eukaryota > Metazoa > Mollusca > Bivalvia > Pectinida > Pectinidae > Pecten > Pecten maximus. The sequence goes on from NW_022979178.1 coordinate 42,794, forward strand.
TGCGCGCAGGCCGAACGGAGAGGACGCACTCAAAGGAGCGGTAGGTTTTAGCTATCCCGGGCACGCCCATTGTGGAAATCTGGGACACTGGACTCCATTATTTTGGCCATATTTTGGATTACGGAACCACAAGATATCAAACTTTTATGTAAATACTTGGCACATAATAAATGTATATAATTGTATGTAATGAATCATGGTTTTCATTTAATTAAGGTACTGGAATTGTTTACGTTTAGGGCTCGTAACACGTTATCATTGAACCATAAAACCAGTAAGGTCTTTTATAAACTTAAGTGACGGCCTGTCAAATCGAGCCCTGACCCATTGCACTAGTCTCAATTATCAACACATAGATATATGGGACTGGTCAAGAGTCATTTAACAAGGCAGGTATAGTTTAGCTAATCAATCGTCACGCTCATATGGTGGCAGCGGTACTACTACTCTGATTACAGAGTTATAAACATTTAATGATCACCACTTAACGACTACAGACGGTTGTCGACATAACTGGACGTAACGAGGTCTAGACTTTCGACAGAAGCAAAAGGCAAGCAACCAGAGGCTGTTATAGATAGATATATAGAGAGAGCAGCCGGGGGCTGGATTTCGTCACAATATATATAAAAGTGTAAAAAATAGTTGCGGCATGTTACGTTTGTTGTGTTATCATTTCTTGTCCCCCCGGTCCTTTCGGTCTCGGTCCTCTCCATCTTTCTTAACATTCAGGTAACCCTAAGTGCGCCACATACTACCAATGCACCCTGAGCGTCTAAACTCTGATAACTAGCTTGAAAAAAATTACCAGTCATGAATTTTAGATATCATGAAGGCTTTCACATCAACATTTGAATAAAAAAATTCAGTCTGCTATTATCTGATCCGATATTTAAACTTCCTTGTCAAATGCTGGTATTCTCCTGGGCATAGTTAATCAATAGCTTTATACATGTCTATATAAAAAACATTGGCTTTTACAATATGTTGAAATGATGCAATGGTTTAGAAATATCATTCGGTTTCCTGATACCAATTCAAATAATGCAATATACCGTGGAACCGTTCTATGTATCTGATTGGTTCACATTGTATCAACAAAAAATACAAGGTATTTCGCGTCAGCGAATTGACAGATATAGGATATTGAATAAGGTCGAGTTTTGATGTTACTGATAATTAATAACTTATCAAAGGAGACATTATTTTCGAGTGCTGGAGTTAATATTCCAGCATTATATCAACTCAATTGTAACTTGTAACATTATATGCGAGTACCATTCGATACATTCTGTGTTTTTTTTTTTTGGACTTCCAATGGAATTTTAAATTGTTTGCAAGATATATTATCATTTCTATTATTGATATTTCAGCGAATAAGACATCCTTATAAAAAACCGCTACAGGAATGCTGTAGGATAGAAATATATTATCAATAAAATGTTCGTATTTAAATAATTCATATCAGATCAAGTCATTCAGTTGTTCATGTTAAGAAGCAATATAAAGCACATTCGCCAATTTGGTCCCAACCCCTAGTAATTTTAGACTAGCAGCACTTGACATTTTTTTAACGTTTTACAGTTTTGGCCCTGTTTTTCCTGTCCCTCGTGGAAGGTCATACCATAAGTTTATACAACAAGGAATTCCCATATCCTTATGAATCACAAGCAAAATTTTCTAAAAATCCATTCTAAGTTCAGATTCCGAGGAAATAATTCAAATAACTGTCGTCCAGTTCCCCTACTCGTCACCGCCTCCCAGCCCTCTCCAGCTCCTGGCGTGCCACACACTCAATGTTTACACCCATTCGATCTCCTTTATCCAATAATATCCCGGTCAACATTTATGAAGCTCGTTTAGTAGCAATTTGAAATATTTGAATGTGTTTGTAAGTCTATATTAGGCACGAACCCTCTGTAACTAGGGGAGTTGGACCCTCCGAAATAAAGTATTTTCTTATATTTGGCCAAAATAACATCCAAACCCTATTGTATCAAATCCATTCAGTCACACTGGACCGATAACGACTTAAAAGACTAATCTCTATTTCCCCTGGAGAGCCCCACCCCTACTACCTATGTTTTTCCTGTTGATGTTTCAGACAAGTTCAAAATACAGACATTTGTACATTTGTTCAGACTAAGGGGTGGGGGTGGGAGGTTGGGGGAGGGGGTGCTTATGAATTTACCTCAATATCCCAAATAGGTCCAAAAGCCCTGGAGGTGCTAAACCCCCATTTATGCATCACTTGATTTTGTTTTTGGCCCAATTTGCTGATCAAGACTAGTAGTATTTTAAAAGAAATATTGACGGATATCGCAAAGATGGAGGACGACGGAATGTATGCCAGGGTAGAATTTGCGTCCCAGGTTAGCATACTGTTTTCTGATCCTCTGAGCTCACTCATTATCTAATTCCAATCGTAAACCTTGGATCAAATGCACATATTGCATATGATAAATTATAATAATAATTATATATAATACAGTAATACAAATTATGAAGAAAGATGATCTATGACTTTTGTGCTGGCCGGAATTCGATCTGAATACCCTTAGGACGTGGATGTAGTGCAGCAGTATAAGATGCTGGTATTTCTAGATAGGCGGTTAGACTTGATTTCGAAGAACGGGTCATTAACGTGTCTTACTTAGTCAAACTTGTTACTATGTTGTGTTATTGTATCGAAATCAAGCACTTGTTGACAGTTATATTTTATGGAATATTAAACTACAAAACAATTGAGTAATCTCACAAAACCGGTTTTCATTTGTGTATTGGATATTCGATATGCGATATTATTGGTTTTCGTTGCACATGCTCACTAGATTGAATGTTAAGTTTGTGACGTGTTGGTGAAATTAATCAGATTTACAAATAATCTTGTGGATTAAACATGTGTGCTTCAGAGGATTGTATATTTTCACCAATTCAAGAATAACTGGACATCTGGCGAACACACAAGGTAAGTAACATTTTATTTCACATACGGGTATGTAACACAGCCTATAACGATACCTATCAAATATGTCACCAATGCCTTTTGTAGCGTTATTGCACGTTTTGGTGCGCAGTATTCTTTGGCATGTGTTGCAATGTAAAGGGCCGAGGTGAGCTTATGATCTATCGTCTGTCGTCCGTCCGTCCGAGAGAGAGAGAGAGAGAGAGAGAGAGAGAGAGAGAGAGAGAGAGAGAGAGATAATATGGACAGTTTTAAATATAAGAGACAGATATTAGTTAGGATAGTTTATATGTCCCTACATAATGTTAAAATGGTCACAGATTTAAAAGCAAAGTATATATGAAGTAATGTAATTACCTTATGGTGATTGAAGGCGATGATTGGTTTTATCAATCCCAAATAAGGAAGAAATATGATATGAAATGATAAATGAATATACCAACAAGAACTTATTATAATGGAAACCATTACAGAAGTTCCCACAACGCCCCCGCAGTATTACCCCTCAATATCCATATAGAAGAAGAAGAAGAAGAAGAAGAAGAAGAAACAACGGAGTAATCACAATCAGTCGCCCAAAGATTATAGAAGCAAACTGCATTCTGTACTTTTACACAAATATCTAGATACATCATACTTGTATTTGCTCTTATTTTTTATCTGTTAAAAAACACACACAGAAAATAACCAAAAAAAAACCCAACCCCAACAACAAAAAACAACAAGGAAAAAATATCAAAATTCTTCTTCTGTTTATACGAGACTAATAGAATCGTTCACCCCTTTTGGGTTGAGATAGGAGGATCGATTGTTTGGAAACTTAACAATCTACCCCCGAGCGTTGAGTTCCCCCTATCTCATCCCAAAAAGGCGTGAATAATCATTTCTCTCTTACCCTGTTTTCCAATCGTATTGGGAACAAAATCCAAACGTACGTAAACAACAACACGTGGACGGCGGATGACTGTTGTGATAAGGCTGCAGCAAACGCTTTTCATCTTAAGATGTTGATTTCACTCAAAACATAATCCTAATAAGCTTGTAAAAAAAGACACCAAACACTCAGTTAACTCTGATAATTAATACTTGTTTTGATTTCTTTTGTGAATAATACTGATATTAGCATTCAAACGTTCCGGATCAGGTCATAGTGACGTCACCCTATCGAGAACAAGAGCACGTTTAAAGAGCATGTGTATCTTGTCTTTATCCTAGGGCGGGATACGAAAATCTCACTCCGGTAAAACTACGGATATCTCTGTCCAGGGAAAGAGAAAATTTGGTCCATATAACCAACTTCTTGTTTACGCTGGTCCTTGTTCCAATGGACTGAGGAGATAAACACAGGAAACAGCAAATTATTCCATTATAGTAATTTAAGGGTTTCGTCATCATTTTGACAGAACTATCCTTGGTTGAAAAAAAAATCCGGCTTTTAATAAGCAGAATGTCAGATCCTTGTGGTGACTGAGTGGTAGGGTCGACAGGTTAATGAAATGAAACGGAAGGAACATTTTTGTCTATACTTGAAATGGAGCACCCTGAATTAAGAAGAACTAATTGTATAAATGGGGTGTGTTGGCTTACAGGGCTTGATTACAGGAGCTTAATAAGTAAATATAGAAAACCAGAAAACCATATTGTACTCAAAGGAGAATGGCGACCACAGTAAATTGCACTTTTAAACGGTGTATCTCAATGTGAGTAAAGTATTTGTAATATATATTTCATTGAGTGTTCTGACAATATCTATGAAATAATCATATTAACGATACAGGGCAATAAGACCTTTTAGTGTTTCTGTTAAATGTGCAGGTGTAAATTCAAACTGATTCATCTATAAAGTTACGACGGATTGATATACTGTAACTCATTGATTTGCCTTAAAATTCAGAAATGATCCAATGTTGTTAAAGTTCAATATAGCAGATTCGGAAACAGTGCTATTATGATAGATCAATAGAATACGACAATCGTTTTTTAAGGTCACAGGAAGCTGTCTTCCATAACTCATTAAGAGGAATCTAGAGCTGCTGCGTTGTAAACGAGCAGACGGCAGCGAAGACCTATTGAATATGCCTGATATATGATGTGAATTATTCAAAGATAAAGATATAGTTCCCTGACTCTATGTCTCAATAGTGAATTCATAGTAACGACGTCTGCTTTTTCTTGTAATAATTTTGCAGTTTATTTTTTTTAATTAATGTGTATTCCGTATTTGATCAAAATCGGACAATGTGAAAATGTTTTCGCATATAAGGATCTGGCTTATGGTCAGCCTAAAATTCCACCAAACAGATAAAAAGGGATCGTGTCAGATGTATTACAAAGTTTAATACGTTAAAAACATATGATGGTGTCAAAAACCCCACAGGTTTAGTCTTGAGTGTCAAATGGTATTGGTGAGTAAAAATCATAGTAGCGCGTTTAAAGTATCACAGTGTGTCAGATTCTAATTTCGTGTAGGAATTATCATAATGTGCAAATGATTGTCTTTAGTCAAAGTGATTGCAGCGCTGCGTGTTATATGTTCGACCTCGGATCCCGGAGTCGTGCCAGACTTATTACAGACTGTGAGAGGTTTGGTTTCTAATCAGTAACGAAACATCATGCAGGGGTATAATGAAGTTACACAGATCCGAGACTTGAGTCAAATGCCTTGTATCGTTTCATAAACCAAATAGTATTAAGGTGTCAGCTGTTTATTTTATTCACAAGTCAAAGCATATTATAATATTAGAAGTAATATGAAGTTCCACATGTTGACTTTAAAGCCAAAAGTCAAGTATCGCAACATACTTGTCGTGTCAAACGTTTTATAACATGTGAGATGTTAAGTCTCGACATAAAAGCAAACTATCGCATCAGATTGTAATACAAAGTGTCATCGGTTAAGCTTCAGGCCAAATATTAGTATTGTGGTACACGTATTACATAGTATCAGATAATTGAGCTTGTGTCAGATACCTAGCATCAAGTCAGAGGTAATGCACAAAGTTATATTTAGCTCAAAGATTCTGTATCATGTAAGAAGGATTGTAAAATGTAAAATGTTTAATCTCGTGTTTAAAATCAAATGATGTGCCCGAAGAAATACAAGGTGTTAGATGTTAATACCCGAACAAAACGCTTTGTGGAGGGTAAGGAGTATTGCAAAGAGTAAGGTGTTTAGTCTTGAGTCGAAACCCAAGTATCATGTCAGTATTATAACATAGGGCTAGAGGTTTGCTTCGAGATAAAGGTTTTCCTATCAAAAGACATAAAGATTTCTACACTGTTTTTTTTCAACGGGTCAAAGGTTGCGCATATTTAAAATGTGTCAGGTTTAGCCTCGAGTTCAAAATATTGTGTCAGAAATAAAACTAAGAGTCAGACGTTTACGCAGGATTCAACAAAATGGAATTGTATCAGAATTAACACAAATGTCCAGAAGATTAGCTCTCGAGTCAAAATCCTAGCATTATGTGAGATGTATTTCAAAGTGCTACCGATTTAGTATTGGTTTAAACACTGTTACCGTGTCAGAAGTGTTACAAACATCCATGTGTATAGGGAATAACCAACTAATTGAAAAAATAGATTATTGAAACATCCCCTGTGTATAGAAAGATGAGACAGGGATACAATGTTTGACAGCCACTGATTGACCAGTATCTTATGAAGTAAGAAAATAGATGTAGCCTGATAGGTAACTGTCCATAAAAAATGTTGATATAAATTTTGTTAGTCCGATAAAATTTTCCCTCAAAATAATATTAATATTAATTAACAGGTAAACATTTCAGATTTTTTAGAAGCTCTACTGCGAAATTCACCCATTTTCAAAATGGCTCCCCCGGAAATAATTAGAGCTGAAGGACCCAACTTTTTTTTTAAATTACGTGTTATATGAGACCCTAAACTTTCGTTATAAACCATAATTGCCATTTTGAATTTAAGAATTGTAATGATATTTTTCAAAATATTTTGGCAATCCTTTCATTGGTGAACAATTAACATTGCGTCCGCGGCAGCATTGCTACAATACTAAGGAACATGGTGACGGTTCAAAATACAGTTCTGTCCTCATTTCATGAGTAGTTAGAAGGTTCAGACTTCATGTGCACCTCGAGTGGTATGTGATAAACATGAAAATCTCCTTATTTCGGTAATCCCTTTATTGGTGAACAATTAACCACGTGTCCGCAGCAGCATTGTTACAATACCGCAGAACATGATGGCTGTTCAAAATACAGTTTTGTTCTCATTTCTCGAGTAGTTATAGGGAACAACCAGCCAATTGAAAGATTGGTTTTTGAAACATCCCCAGTGTATAGAAAGTTGAGCCAGGAATGAAATGTCTGGCAGGCACTGATTGACCAGTATCTTATGAAGTAAGAAAATAGATATGTAGCCTGATAGGTAACTATCCGAAAGAAATGCTGATACAAATTTTGGTAGTCCGATTAAATATTTCCCAAAAGTTCACGTAATATTAATTGACAGGTAAACATTTCAGATTTTTGAGAATTCTTACTGCGAAATTCACCCATTTTCAAAATGGCTACCATGGAGAAAATTTGAGCTGAGGGACCCAACTTTTTTTTGATTACGTGTTATATGTGATCCTAAACTTTCGTTATAAACCGCAATTGCCATATTGAATTCAAGAATTGTAATGACATACTCCAAAACGTTAACACTAAAGTCTATGGGAAAACAATTGGTTGGTTGGTCCCTATAGCGTCGAGGCAAACTCTTAATTCCGTGTCAGAAGTGTCACACACTTTAAGATGCTTATCCGCATGTTTTTAAATATATTTCCGTGTAAGAGGTGTTACAAAACTTTATTTGTTTAACCTTGTGACATAAGCTCAACGTGTCAGTGTGTTCGTTGGGCATCAAATGCCTAATATCGTGTCAGGGGTGTTACAAACAGTCAAAGGTTTAGTGTAAAACAAAATGCCTGGTTTGGCTGTAGAAATTAGGTAATGTACCGGATGTTAATACGCGAGTCAAAATAATAATATCGGCCAGAAGTAATACCAGGTTTCAAATATTATGCGACAAGCCAGAAGTCAGAGATCTACATTCTATTCAAAAGCAAAAGCTGAATAAAGTATTAAAAGTATTCCGAACGTATGAGGTTTACTATCTGGTTAAATGCCTAATATCGTGCCTTTTTTACAAAGTGTTACAATTACAACTAATCAAATGTTCGTCCCCGAGTCAAAGGCATAATATCGCGTCAGAATCAAATAATGTGCCAGATGTTAAGCTTCGATCTAGCTTTTTTCCAATCAGAACACTCTATTTGGAGTGAAGATATTGCCCTTGTCGGAACTATTTTTCGGGAAATATTTAAAGAAAAGATGTATCTCCATTCAAAATATTGTAAATTATCCGTCGTCTGACAACTTCAACTTTAAAACTTCAAAATTAACAGCAATCCGCAAGCGCACCAGTTTAGTTTCTGACAGTGGCATTGATTACATATAACACATAGATCTTGATCTTTGAAGTCATAACATGTGCTTTATATGTCGAAATTGGCTTTAACGTCAAACAAAAAGGCGATATTGATTTTATCATTCTAAATTCATCCATTATAAATGATCCTTTTTTTTATAAGTTTTCTGATATTTTGTTGTGGTATTCATTTATATTCCGATAATCAAGGTGTGAGAGACTTGCCAACACTAATCAACATCCGATCGAGCACAACTCTAAAACGTAATATTGATTGTAAAGGTAAACCATTTAACAACGGTTACAATAAAATGTTATATCAAAGTGATATTAATTACAGGTGTTCGCTATACATACCTTTTCATATCCGATAAGGGGATCGAACCCGTCCCCCAGGTAAAAGACGAATATTTGATCACATTGTCATTTGACCACCCTATATACAAATCACATATCATTTTCAGCATGACATTGACATCAGCGCAAGTCAAAACAAGAAAATAGACCGATGTTTGCAACCTGGTCATTTTCATAGAATACATACCACATCCTTAAGTAATGCTTAAGTTATGCATTAGTTAACATTCTATCAATATATAATGCTTTAGGTCAAAGAGAACGTTAGCTGTGTAAGAGATGGATACGTGTGTTGAAGGCGGTCACGTTTTTTGAAGGTACGTTATTATACAATTATAGCCTTTTGATGAGGTCGATGCATGGTTTTATTGACCGAAGAAAAATTATCGACCGAGGACGAAGTCCGAGGTTGATAATTTTTCTTCGGTCAATAAAACCATGCATCGACCGAAATCTAAAGGCTATAACTGTTTTATTATTTTTCTTGGTTTTGTGTTCATCAAATAAACAATAAAACATTTCTTCAAATTTGAACATTTATTTCTGTCACAACAAAAGAATTTTCATTTCTGAAAAATGTTATAATTGATGGTTATGTTTTGACAACTGTTGAATACTGGTACAGGAATCTGGGGCAAATTTGCAACTGGCTTTGTATTGATGGAAAAGGAAGTTGATTGCTGAGAATTGGGGATATCTAGTAGTCTGATCATTTCATCTACACCATCATCATCTGATAATAGATCTTTCATTAGTACATCAGACTGTGAATCTGATAGAGGCTGTATATTTTACTTGTAAGGTATTCTCTAAATACTCGCACTGCCGTCGTGGTAACTCTTTTCGTGTTTGCCGCATCTGCATTGTTAAAGATTCTGTCTTTTTCATCCACTGACAGAGAAGCAAACCTGTCAGCCATTTCGACTCGTCTCGTCTGCGATTGTTTACAATCAAGATCACGCTAGACGCTTGACTGTTTATTTCAGTGCCCTTCTGAATCAAACGCTCAAATGACTAACATGCTCTGATGCTCTGCCGCGGTTTTTTCCCGATCTATTTATAGATGGATCGGTCAATCAACTTTTTCAATCAACTTTTATCGGTCGATCACTGTTTTAAGGATGGTCACGTGGGGTCTCAACGTCCAATGATATTAGCGCAAAAACTAACTAAAATAATAAATTCAAATATTCCCACAAGCGCTGAAATGATGACGACTTCATAGTGATGCATCACCAACAATTACAAGGTGAACAGGAGACGTTGGCATAGTTTGCTACATTGTTATAAAGTGACGTCTTGGAAATAGTGGTGATAGGAATGCTAATAATCTTTGTCAGAGGAAAAAAGCCAGATAAGTTCTTCGGGGTCGTGTTATTTCACCCACTTTATTCAATGTTCTGTACGAACAATCTAGATAAATATATAAAAGATCAACCATATAGTAGAAAACTTGCCAATACGGCCCCATTTGCAGACGATACCAGCTTTTGAAATACAAATAAATAATTACTAACAATGGTAACAAAGTATAACTACAACTTGCCATGGGACTGTTAATGGGCTTTTCACACCTTTGCCAAACATAAAGCAGACATGACCTTTATGATCTTTGACTTTTGGTTATTGAGGAAATGCCGTTTAAAGGTTTTAACCTATATGAACCCTTCGAAATTAGAATTATGTGAGGGTCATTAATTTGATCAAACTTGGTAGCCATTTACCCCAAAATGCAATATCGTATAAAGATTTAGCAAATATTGCGCAATCTTGGAAATATTTACATCCTGAACCGGGGGTGCTATCGAAAAAAAATGCAGGTTTCAAAATCATCAGAATAAAATCCTGCATCGATCTACGCGAAATCAAACATTTAAAAATATCTAAAAATGTGCCACCCTTTGACCTCATAATGAACTTTTGTTTATGGGTGATGGTCATTTAAACGTATGCCGACCATATGGCGGTCATACCAGATTTCGGACCAACCCGAGAATAACATAACATAATCAAGACCATCGCTCAGTTCGGTTATAAAAGGTTTGTACTGAATTGCTCTGATGGCACTAGAAACGTGAATGGTCGGAATACCAAAAAGATCAAAGCAAATATTTAAAATGGCGTACCACGTTATCACCAAATGTTATTGAAAAAATAAAGACATCAAAATTATCAGAATGGCAAACTGCATTGATCTTACAAAAATAAATGAACATGATTCCTTAGCGAAATTTTTAATTAGGCATATTTTGTATTCTGGTTTGTTTGTTTTTGTTTAACGTCCCGTTAACAGACAGGGCCATTTAAGGACGTGTCAGGTTTTAGAGGTGGAGTAATGCCGGAGTACCCGGAGTAAAACCACCGGCTTACGGTCAGTACCTGACAACTGCCCCACGTAGGTTTCGAACTCGCAACCCAGAGGTGGAGGGCTAGTGATAAAGTGTCGGGACATCTTAACCACTCGGCCACCGCGTCCCCTATTTTGTATTAAAATGGCATGGAACAAAGTAAGCCCCAAACGTATTCTATAAATAATATAATTGCATTAACCCTGTCAATTCCACGGTTTTCGAGTTATGGCCATTTCAAACTTCTTAGGTATGACTTCATATTGGATTTTTGACTTACTTGGAAATGTTACAGAATGTATATTAGGTATCGCAATCAGTGTTTATATTTTTTACACCATGATAACAAAATCATTTAATTGCTTAATCATCACAATGTTCTCCACAGCTTAGTACAACTTTAATATGTTTGGTATTAAATTTTATGTGAAGAGGATCATTGGAAGAAATGATTACGGTGTTTTTCTACACATGTATTAATTCAAATTAAAGTACCATACCAGAATTTCATCAATTTCATTAAGGCAGAGAGATAGTATGGACTAAGATTAATCTAAATAGCTGAGGACTGGGGATTTTTTTCAGACCACATAATATTGTGTAGTCAGACAATACCATGTCTTTAATGAGGAAAAAACACATATACGTTATCGGTCATTGTGTATTTAAAAAAAAAAACGTTTTAAGCATATTTAACTTTAATGTGTCCCCGTTCATTTCCAAAGGGAATTAAAACAAATTGCATACAGACCATGCTAACATAACCAGTATTATATAGATCCAACGCCCATAAATTGTGAATTATGTCGTCCTTCCCATAGCTGTTGAATAGTCATGTTACGTCTTTTGAAGCTTGGTAATAGAATACCTGTGTTGTGAATGTATGTGAAACACTGACAGCGAAGGTGTTTATGTCACCTTTTCCCGAAGGTGATGTTCGGCCATGCGTGACTACAATCGGTGTAGTCTACACTTGGTCAAGGTCGTATTAAGACGGTTTTTATGCCCCCATACTTGTGTGATCTTAGACTACAAATGCCATTGTCGGCAATACGTATGTTGAGTTTATAACCTTTTATAGTCGGTCATCATTTACAACACTGGTGTCAGAAGTAAAAACGTATTTTCATAAATAGTTATACAGCGGTATTCATTGTAAACAGTGGCCTTTGTGAAAGCTATTTATAGTCGTACATCGGGGGGGGGGGGGGGGGGGGGGTGAAAGGTTAAAGTACTATTGTTCAGTACTTAGCTGTGTTCACGAATAAGTTCGATTTTAACACGTCTTTTGTGTTTCCATATCGGATGTCATTATACTTGGTAACATTGAAGGAGTTCAGCGAAAGGGATATACGCTAACAGATATTATTGCAGAAATTGATAACATTAATATGATGGTTAAGAGCGGGAGATCGTCACTTGGTACCTACCCTACATCAGATAGCGATGGTGGTGGTGATCTCGGTTTTGTCATACAATGACACTGAGGTTGGCCTCATTGTTCGGATTCAGCTGCAGATGTTGATGCTGATAGCATATCTCATTATTAAAACGGAGAAGCGTGTTGTGAATGTACGTGGCGAGCTGACTTCTCTGAGGGAAGGTGTTTATTTTACCTCTTCCCGAAGATGGCGTTCCGGCGTACGCGACTACAATCGGGGTAGTCTACACCTGGCCAAGCTCGTATTAGGACGTACATTTTTTTTTGTATTTTACGTACCCAAATTTGTGTGGTCGTAGACTACACCTGCCATTGTCGGCAAAATAGATGTATAAGATAAGCAAAGGGAGTATGTTTGCCAAATTATTACCGTTCAAGTTCAAATGAAACTTGAAATCAAAATTCGTTCGAAGAAAACAGTAGAGCTTTGTACGGTTTGCATTTTTTTTTTACTTTTTTTTCTACTTTGATTACGTATATGTATTATAATTTGATGAATACTCTGTTTTCTACTAGGACATTCATATTATATATATAGTAAAACACTGATATGACGAATTCGACCAGACCAAGTAAAATATTCTACTTATCCAGAAGTCCTATTTACATTGTTTTATGTACACACATGTAATGGCATCAATCACCGATCCACGTGCTTACCATACACATTTTCGATCACATCGTGGGACAAGGAAGTATGCGAAGCCAAATATTTTACATCAACGAATTTTAACAAACATGTTATTAGCACATAAATCAGAAAACAATATAGACGTCGTCTGATTAGCTCTGGTCATGTAACACACATGAATGCATGCGTAAATATTTTGTGTAAAGCATATCCCGATCACCCCATCATTTATGTAATGTAAGAGCTGACATTTCCTTGACCATGAATAATTTATTCAAACAGTTCAGTACGCATTGTAAAACACATTAGCGTATGTAACAAAACAAAATTCAGGCCAATCACGTACGCCATTGAGCGTTTGTGATATGTCATAAATATGGCTGACATGTAATTTGAGGCGAACATTATTTCAGTTATGATTTTATTCAATAACCAACAGTATACACGCAACAGAAACCATGCATAAACAAATAATACATTTGGAAACTGTTATTGAATATGTTCTTAAATGATATCAAAATACAATTGTAAACGTAAAAGCATAGAACAAAAATGCATTAAATTCATTATCAGAATTGCCCTATACATGTTATGTTTACGAACAAAAAAAATGTAATGAGTGTTTGCTTAATTTTCCTTGGCCATCTTCCTGTTTTCATCACAGGGACCTATCGGTGACAAGACATGTTCGTGCTTAAAATAACTCAGCTGGAAAATTACCCAGGCATTCCGGACCTGCTCGTTCTATTTTTAGCACAGACAGGTCGGCAATCTTTGCCTCCAAACACGTAACGTGTTACTTTGGATAACAGCCAATCAGAATGCTGGAAACAAACGATTGTTCGGCATCATTTTGTTATCAATAACGCAGACGAGCTACCTCAAAAATGCTTCGCTACAATAAATGAAGAGGGATTACAAGATATTTGGAAGAAACTAGACTTGTATTCCCAGAAAAATACTTCAGGTGCAACAAAACTATTATGGCAATATGTAAACGCCGAAGGTCAGTGCCGACTTTGCACAAGTAAGTTAACATGATCTGGACAGGAGCATTCGGGTTTTTGTTATTCCTTTTATTTAGTTGGTCATATTACAAAACAGTTATTAATTTCTGTCGAGGTGTACACGAGACTATACGGACAAGGTAAAGAGCTTGGTTACCTCAGCCTGCGGCATCGATGAACAAACTCTTGACCAAGTCTGTATAGTCTCGTGTACAGCTTAACAAAAGTCAATAATTGTATAAAAGCTAATACGCGGTGAAAACTCACCGAAGCTTGGTTAGCTCAATTAAAAAAATAATACAAATACAAAGGCATTTCCCATGTCTAGAAATTCTCAACATCATGTTGATATGAATATATGTGAATATGGTTCAATATTGACAATCAAATTGATTTAAAGATTTAATACGAAATTGATGAATAAGCCTGGAATGGTAATCGGTCATAAACACTATAAATACCAACTTGTTGCCCTTAGATTAGAAATGTCATACTAATTTAATTGCAAATTCCTATCGGAATAATGTAAAATGAAAATAAATAATTATATATGTACGATGATGAAATGGCTCGGTGCTAAGCACCAAATAAGACACATTATGATTAAGCAATAGCAAACGTGCACTAAAAATCACATTTTTACTAATTATGCTTACACTCTAACTTTTGCTCCTTAAAGAGTTTATTTGATTGTTAAGATTGACCAAGCCAACCTGTCAATGAGCCAAAGCTGAGTACAAAAAAAAAAAAAAAAAATATGTAAAATGTTCTACGCAAAGAAGATATAAAACAGAAGGAACGGACGGAAATTAACAATATTAACATTATCCATGTAACACAGATTCATGTGTCTGACTGAGTTATCAATTATATTGTACGTATGTACAGCTTAAAAACTACTTGGCATGGAATAACGTAATCTGCAAAGTTAAAAGCCTTTCCCGTTCATCATAATGAGTGAAACTATGTTGGGATTATCCAACAGAGGTAATAGGAGTAGACGCGTTGGCGAAGCCCCTTTAAAAGAACAAAAAAGGATCCATAAATAAATAAATAAATAAAAGTTTTGCGTATCTAGTCCTACATCCATCTAACGGATATGCCACCCACACTGACCTGTCATGAGTCGGTGTACCTTGACTAATGCTGGGGAATCAGTGGGGATATTTGTGTAGGCGACTTTTTTTCTGATTTTGTTGGAAAACGGCAGACAACCATTAGCTGCCCCTGTCTCTCGATTATGTTTGCAGAAAACAAGCTTAAAACTATTCCAACAGCTGTGTACACAGGCACTTATGGATGCATAAACCAAACCAGTTCCATCTCTCGAATGAGCCTCCCACTGCCACCCGATAAATAAATTGTTATACAGAAGCGAACGCATAGCCCGAAGACCAATTTAAAGTGACACGAATCATAAGTAAAAGAAATCAGCAAGAAGAAAAATTTGACATGTCCTTCCAACATAATAAAAAAAATAACAGCAAAATAATTTTTGCATGCATACCAGACTATGGAAATAAACTTGCACAATATATATCATAAAGATCATCTGTATGTGACGATTCTTTAAAAAACAAAAACAACGACGCAATGAGAAACAAAACAGCTAAAATTTTAATCTATCAACGCAGACGTCTACAAAAATCATTTTCTCATTCGGAACTTAGAGATTATTTTTCAACAGTCTCACCAGGCCCCAACGAAATCGAATACCAATTTCTTATACATTTGCCTGAAGCTAATATGACATGCCATCTTCAAATGACAAATGGTATATGTTCATCCAGTAAAGTGTCAGGAAGGAGGCTACTATCTTGTATTTGGCAAGAATGTAAAAGACCGAAACAGTTATCGTTCTATTTCACAAGCTGCATGGAATCCGTAATTAAAGCTAGACGTATCTGGTTCCTTACAACATAGTCCCATTCCCCATGCAGAGCGGCTTTGAAATCCTTAGAGGCATCCGTGACCATCTTGTACGACTTCTGTCTTTCGCTTTAGAAGCCCGTTACCAAGAAGGATAGCATTATGTTGATTATTTCGACATGCAAAAGGCGACTCAACATGGCAGTATAGAATCATGAATGATACTCATGAATACAAAATGCGTGGCAACCTCCTAATTTTTGCTCTTGCTACTTGTAAGACAGAATTTTGAAGAACGAATAGGTCAATGAGTCGGACCAGTCTACTGGCTTACCAACTCATCTACCCCCATTCCAGCCACATACGGTGATTCAACTTTCTCTGAAGAGGCAGCTGCAATTGCTCTTCACCAAAATGACAACCAAAAATTCGGGTTGGCAATCATATGCTCAGTTTCCCTGTATGTTCGTCGTAGTGTGAGATCACACGGCATCAAAATATACTGATCTAAAGTCTATCCTACGGATAATGTTAATGCTAATGTTAATTAATCCAACAGTTCACAGTTCCAGGCAATCAATAATCCAAGAGAATTAATGTATTCTCATTCATACTTGTGAGTGAATTCTGAATAATTGGTCCCCCGTGGTATTTATACAATATTGTCAAATCCTTCAAGTTAATTATTCAACCATCTCTTTTCGGGTATTATCTAGCTTACGTTTTGTTAACAATCACTTGTCAATAAAAACCTCGTTATTTCTCTATGGAATGTAACTTGGTTTCTGGCTTTTTAGTTATCGCTGTTGAAGCGTATTGATAATTGTTTAGAACGTGTGTTAAAAATGTATGATCTAATGAAAGCACACACGTCATGGTTAAAATGTTCGTCCTCTTTTATTGGAATTATACATGTAATATAACCTGTCAATTTTCTGTATTCTCTTGGGTAAAATTAATTGCTAATTGTCCTGTTTCTTCTTTGTAGGTGTTTGCTGCGCTGTTGTCGTTCATGCTTATTGAATATGCTTCATATCATAGGAATGTTCATATTAGAAACGTCATATTCCTGTTTTATTGAAATTTCGCTGTTTGTTTTTCAGTTTGGTCGTTTTCTGTTATCAATTTAAGAGGTGCAAATACCGTGAAACTGTTCGTTGTATGTGATCGGTAAAAGGCATTTCATGGAATCGAATTCGCATATAAAGCAATTTATATAAGGTTGGGTATTCATTCTGTTTAAGTTGAATAATGATAGGACTTATTCTCGAGTACGAGAGTAGATTAAGACCATGTGCAAAATTTACTAATATTACTTTCTTAAAGCTTAACGAATATTATCTGGACACATAATCCAGTAAGTTTTATTTTATGTTAACGATCCTTAAATACCACAACGAAATCCTATTGGGACCATCTACAAAATAATATCATTAAGTCCTAAGGGAACCGACAAATGAGCATGGCTTATGTAGTGATTAACTCGACAAAGAAAGAGTTCTTAGTTACATATTTACATCCAAGCAGGTCGAACACCATATAACACGTGTCTTGTATATCTAGAATATTAAATGTAACGAGACTATTACATGAAACATTTGACCTGTGACATTGGGAGAGCCATGAATAGTACAGGGAGAGCCACGAAGAGCACGGGGAAGCTATCGAAGAGTGCAGGGAGAGCCACGAAGAGTACAGGAATGCTAACGAAGAGTACAGGAAGAGCCATGAATAGCACAGGAAGGACTACGAACATGTGTACATAACATGGATATCTACTAAATTAATGATGATGCCTAAGGTTTTCGACGGCAGACATTTTCTAAAATGATTCAATTGATTTCATTCGATCCTTGTTAATTAGATATAATTTGCTATTACACTGATTCAATTTTACACCATACTGATATAATGTTGATCATTTCAAAAATAATCCGTTAAATGTTTGCCAAGTCGTTAGTTCAACTTTTCTACTGCGTTCTTATGACATGAGCATGAACAGAACGCCTCAGTGATGGATTCATATGTTTTCAATTCAGTGTGTTGTTTGTTTAAATCGGTTTGTAGGAGACTGGCATGAATATAAGAGATCGTCGTTCATATCAACCCATTGTTGTCCTTGTCCGCGTTGTAATATTGTATGCTAGTGTCATTAAGTAAATGTTGTCATATTTTGGATATTCGTGGGTGTATTTGGAAAGGTTTTCCAGCAGAAACAGCTGTTTGCTAATACAGACCCGTGTACGTTCGCTGTTCCGTCTTAAACGCAAACGCTACGGAAATGCTACGGATGTACTATGGAAATGGTACGGTAATGCTATGGAAATGGTACGGTAATGCTACGGAAATGGTACGGAAATGGTACGGTAATGCTACGGAAATGGTACGGAAATGGTACGGTAATGCTACGGAAGTGCTACGGTAATGCTACGGTAATGCTACGGTAATGTTACGGAAATGCTACGGTTGACGCTCACAAATAATCGACCGTTTCTGAATAAATTATCTCGTTCTTATAAAAAGCGGATCCTAGACGAAGCGAACTCGTAGAAACGACAGTGAAAGGTGTCTGATGGAGTGAATGTTGTATCGGGAAGTGGAAGAACGTTTTATCAAACTGTACTACTATAGAAAACCTCAATTTGCGAGAATTTGTACAACTTTTAGAAACCGGAAATATTAAGGTCATAATTTATTATTCTCGGCAACAAAAGACGATAGTATTTAATTTTAAAATAAAATCACTCTCTACACTAGCGCTGCGGTCGCGTATGTGTTGTCTCTGTGTGTCCGAACTTTATCGTTTTGTTTTTATGTATTTATCTATATTTTCACTGCATGTATTCACCGCATTTGTACTGATAAACCCTAAGGTTTAAGTAATAAACTAATTGAATTGTAAAACTTGTATCAAAGTGTTAATTTAGGTACAGGTAAACAGATCAAGAATTCTGAACACAGATTGACCAGGCTATGAATAGACCCGCCTAGGGCTAATTGTTAAAAGGAGAAACTGACACCAGGTGTGGTTATGACTTACACACCTGAGCCCGATGACTCCTAATCAAGTGTATATCCATGGCCATCAGGTGAAGTTGATGGTGGTGGGGAAGGGGGATTAGTACCCATGGCAACAAGTAAGGGGGACAATTAAGTCAAGTACATGTACATGCCTGGCAAGTCTATATATAACAATCACTGGTAATATTAATGATGTGTAAGCATTGACGATTTGTTTAAAAGTCTGATGTTGGATCAGAGGAAATTCTGGCTGCATGGGGAGGGATAAAAACTAAAAACAAAACATCAATAATTATATACTTAAGACTATACAATGTACATGTGCAATCAGATACGTGTATATCACCAGAGACATATATATGTCTCTGATATCACACGTCTGCAATGGAGCAGACTCTGTATGTTTACGTGATAATGGATAACACTCTGAAAATATGTATTAATGGACTACAACTACAGTTGAGTGACAATCAGTTAACCTTTGCACCTTAGGAGAAGTGAGGAGTGCACGAGATTTAAGGTACTGAAGTAAACGTATAATTAGTGCACAATAGTTTTTTTTAAAACTTATTATCACAAAGGACATAACCCGGTAATACTTTGATTCAATATATAAAGACTTCAACAGTGTAGAGTGAAGAATCTAGTTTTGAACTTAATTTTGATGCTGTTTGCGATCATTTTAATCATTTACATGCTTCTATTACAATACATCAGTTTGTGTCAGAGGCCTAATAATGGCTGACTCAGGTGTACATATACTTCATGTAAATATTTTGTCAGACAAAATATTAATATTTTAAATTTTAATTGAATGTTAATTTACTAAAGTTTCTTTTACATTGTTATTCTCAACTTGAAAGGTTTTTTTTACAGTACAAGTCATCTATATGATATTATACATTGTATGTTCTGTCGACAGATCTTGAGGCATGTACATGTCCAGACCACATGTACATCACATTGAAGCCAAACATCTATGAAAGGCCTGTTGCCAATGGCCAACTGGGCGCAATATGCATCCCCACTGCCTTGAGGACATGCATCCTATCACACTTTACCTCTAAGATGCCGATCAGTCTAGCTCTTTTATGTCTGGCACGTGGTATACCTGGCCAGGTGACCTGTCCCCAATTAACCCCCCGGGGTCCAATTATGGCTTATTCTCACTTAGCAAACATACAGCAATTTACCTGTATTACCTGGCCAACATGTCAAATTTTACACCTGAGTGAGTTTAAACTATAGCAGTAGCCTGTTCTTACTTTCATGAAAGAAAATATGAAAATGTCAAGTTGAATATGACTTATACAATAATGATTCAAATGAATTTATAGAAGCTACTTATAACAAATCTTAGATATTCACAGTAAAAATCGAAATTTATTCAGTTTACATATATCATGAAACCATCGCCATCTCAAGAGTTTAAATTACAAATGTATGCTTTTTGATAATAGAAGTATTAACAAGTGTCTTGTATGACTGTTATTTAAATCTGTGTATATGTGTGAGGGTGTGTGTGTTATTTTTTTTTTTTTTATTTTTTTTTTTTACAAAATAACAATTTTAGAAAAGGCACCAAAGCAAATATTTTTTGTGCATACCAATAATTATAAAATTCTATCAAACTAGCAGCGGATGTGTTTCTTAATGAAGTAAAGCAACGTTGCCACGAAGAAAAGTTTTTGCTATTCCAACTTTGACGATGATGTTAGTGTGATGATACAAAAAATATCTGTATAATATCAGTCCTTAAACTACGCGATTCAAATGATTAACCCTCTCTTTTACATCTTTTACGTGTTTTAAATCAAATTTAAATGATCATAGTCTTTATTACATGTTTTGTACACAATTCAACGTACCTAGTCTGGTATGTAGGCATTAATACATATATTTTTATCCAAATCTGTACATAGCCTGCTTGATCGAACTTTTACAGGACAATTTAACTTTTTTAGTTCCACACCTTTTTTTGACTAGGTCGAGTAGCTCAACCCTGCTTTATCCCTGTAAATGCTGGATTATTGTAAGAAATTGTAATGTTCTTAAAAGAGTCCTAATTAATTAAAACTACGTTTGTCATATTCCTGACAGTTTTTTAACGTCTCACTTGAGAGATTTATGTCGGACGAAGATTTGTTTTCAGAATTAAGTCTCTTTTTTACTGTTCATAACAAGACTAACTTGATTATCTGGATGATTTCTATTTAGGACATCAGTTCTATTTCACATGTGTATGCACTTTACATACCGTATTTGCTCTTACTTTGTAATTAATTTACTCTTGTTATACTTTATCAGAGACATACATATATATCACATATGATCCGAAGATATAGATTTGAATTTCCTGTCGTAGTTTTACCGAGAGAAATATATATCACATTTATACGGTCTCTGATTTTATCAATTTGTTATCAATTTTGTGATTAGACCTTTGGGTTTTAAAACTGAAATAAATAATGAATAACTCCGTAGATCACGATGACATTCTCATTAATGTTGGAAGCCAAGTTTTATGAAGCAGTCTATAGCCTTACCTGTAGGTCATAATTATCTCTTATTGTTCTACCTTTCGCACCTAGTATCACTTGGTCCACAGAATACCGTACCTTTAGTTGACCAGTGTACAACATGCTGTGTTGTTTGTATCATCGCTGACAATTAAGTCTAACTACCCTAGTTTACCTGTGTGATACTGTCTGGACCATTTGTACCCTATACATGTAGCCTGACCAGTGCATATTACATGGAACTGTTTTAAAGGTTTGACTATAGCACAGTAAAGGAAATATTGTTTATTTGACACGATCTTCATCTTCGTTTCCATCGTAATGCGTCGACTTCTATACTAGGATCCGCCATTTTTTATCACACTAAGATCGATGGACCATGTGACTTGACTTGTTTTTTGTGAGAGTGTTATTTTTTTCTAAACAAAGATACAGAAAGATGTATAACCATATATATTTAATTCTCACCTCCTTATTAAATTATTTGCTGTCGCTACTATGCCTTAGTGACGTTCGGTAAGTATATTTAACTAAATTTCGTTTCGATACAAAATACACTCCGCAAAATTGTCTACCGAACGGTTATGAGACGGTCAGCGAGTGAAAATAGGTAAATGCAAATGCTACGGTAATGCTACGGTGAGTGGACGCAAACGCTACGGAAATGGTACGGAAATGGTACGGTAATGCTACGGAAGTGCTACGGAAATGGTACGGTAATATTACGGTAGTGATACGGAAATGGTACGGAAGTGATACGGTAACGCTACGGAAGTGCTACGGAAACGCTACGCTTAAATCGGAACTGCGAACGTACACGGGTCTGTAGTATAAAATCATTAAAAAAATATCTCTCATATACATATACTTGTTTTTATAAAACACACCAGGTATGAATCTATCGTGAAATACACTAGAATGTAGGATTTTGCATTTACCTGCTAACATGTACGTTCTGGTAACCTGATGACAGTCTTATTCGTGATTCACTTTTTTTCTTTTTGTTCGTCCAGATTTCAGTAAACTGAATTTTTCAAGTCATATTTTCAAGTATAAAATGTCTAGGTCTACAACGTGAATGTGATTGCAAACTAGACATTCATGACTTCGTTTGCTTTTCCTGTGTACTGTCATATAAGGTGCATGGTACTCTCACGTTCAAAATGATAAAAATTCATTGACGAAACTTTTCAAATAATCGTAAATTAGACGAAACTCTTCAGCGAGCCGTTTTCTGGACAAAATGCATGCGGAGATGACCCCGAAAAGTGCACCCGACGACTGACGATTATATAATCGCATAACCTTTCAACCCCGTATGTAAATGAGGAATCTGGACAGGCTGAGGGAGCCGTTTGAAAAATGGCGTTCAGAGCGAGGAATTCGGCGATGTTTTCACGGATTATTGTGTTTTGGATGTAACAATTCGTATTGAGTGACACGGTAGGTTAAAGATGAATGGTTTCTGATGACGGTAGTATATAGTATGCTCTTCAACAACTACCGAAATGATGCAGTTGAAGAAAAGAAAAAGGACGATCTTATCACTGGCATTAAAACATGCTATCTTATTAGTCCGTGATCTCGCAAACGACGTCCTGTACATGCACATGTGAAATAAAGTATGCCGAGATGACCCCGAAAAGTGCACCTGGAGGCAGCCGATTATACAATTACATAACCTTTCAACTTCGTATGTAAATGAGGAATCTGGACAGGCTGAGGGAGCCGTTTGAAAAATGGCGTTCAGAGCGAGGAATTCGGCGATATTTTCACGGATTATTGTGTTTTGGATGTAACAATTCGTATTGAGTGACACGGTAGGTTAAAGATGAATGGTTTCTGATGACGGTAGTATATAGTATGCACCGTGTCAGTTTGAATAAATGTGTTTTTTAGTCGATCGAAGTGAAATGGGGTGCCGTTTCGCTCGTGGCGTTGTTGCCAGCCTTCAGCTTAACAGATTACACATACCACTGTCCTATCAAAAAAAATTAAAGTAATATTTTCTATGCAAGCGCCTGTGATCCTGTCAACTAACATTTCGCTTTTGGTTCTAAATATGAACCATGGTGAAGTCGGTTGCAAAGTACTAAACGAAACATATTGTAGACAAATCTGAGGTACAATTATATAAAGATGGACAATTAAGGCAAATTGTTTTGAAGCTGCCTCCCATTGCCCACAACCCCTACCAGAAGAAGGATAGACCGCCTCCCTTTCAAGAAGGGCAGCAACCATTCCGCGAAGACCGTGAAGCGAAATTGTCGCAACAATATGCAGCCCAAATAAAATATAATCACACCATCCCTGTATTTGACCCAGAATTAAATTCTAAACATAACGATACTTTTGCTAAACACTGTTCCCAACATTATGTTTTATCAAAACATAAAAGGGAGTTGCACTCACAGGTATAATAATCAACAACTGCGACATCTGGTAAAACAATAGCATTGTTACCTACCCTAGTAACCTTATGATGTAATTAGATCGATGACAGCAAGCAGCTAGTTTTCGAATCATAATCAAATGATTTAAAAAATCTAAACAAGTTGCAGAAATAATTCACAATTACAAGTGGTGTACAAAGTGGTGTTTTAAATCAACACTGTTAATTACTTATTCCATAACAGCTTTCCATTAGTAATCCTTTCCTATCCGTTTCTCTAGAATTCATAATGTATATTAATCCAACAGTTCACAGCTCCAGGCGATTAATAATCCGATATAATTTACATAGTTCTCCTTCATAATTGAGAAATAATTATGAATACTTTGTCTCTGGTGGTATTTATACAACATTGTCAAATCTGTCAAGTACATTCTCAAATCATCTCTTTTTCTGTGATTATCTAACATACTAAATGCTTTTGAAAATATAAAATAGGTTGCTTGCTTACGAGTTATTTTCTTTGAGTTAACAACATACAAATATCTTACATTTCTGTGATGGTTGTCTGCCTTTAGTCAATAGGACATTTATTCCTGCATGTATGAACGCTAGAATAACTAAGAACATCGTCTTGTACATATAACATGCAAACTACATTTGACAACAAGAAATAAAGGAAATAATCCAGAACTTCATTGGAAATTCTTTGTGAAACTGAAGTAAGAAATCAACACGTCAATACAAATGCCATCACTGCTTCTCAATGTTTAATAAAAATGTGCTTAACATATTTTAGATGGCTGTTCGACAGTTGGTGTCGCTAATGATCATCACAGCAACAGTCTTTTTTTTCACCAATGTGACATCAAACCAAGGTAAATATCATCTTGTTATTAACATTGGTTCCGTTTTCCTGTAAATGCATTAGAACTTTGAGGACTTCCAAAGGATAATATATATCATTGTAAAAAAAACAAAAGCCCCCCCCCCCCCCACCCCCCCACCCCCCACACACACACACCTCCCCTCTCCTCCCCTCCCCGCTCATTGCCCTGTTATGTTATATCTGTTTTGTATCTTTATACCAAGTAGAAGGATAATTGACCTTGCCAAAATCTATCAAAACCTATGTGGTTTGCTAGCCATATACACTGTTTTGAAGTGAAGACGAAATTGTTGGGTGGGATATTAATGAATTCATTAAAACAATGATTTTTTTTTTGATTATTTGGTTGGGGAGGGGGTTATGCTCTAATAGTCAAAATCATTTTTCCGTTGCTCACTTTTGTGTATAATAAATAAACAAATAAAAGAAAGGTTCTTGATATATCAATTCTTAAATAAAGGAATTAATGCATATCAAGCACACACAAGCTATTTTAGTTCCCTACAACACGAACGAGTATACTTATTGTTGAAATATTTGGTTAATAATTTACTGCAATCAATGTTATTTTTTTTTCTCTTTTTGTTTTTCAGGTAGTCAATGTGGTCAACCCTCCATATATTACCCGATTTATGACCTGTGTATTGGTAAGTAGCGATGTTGTGTAACTGATGACTAGAATATTTTAGAACTTTTCATAAATATTACATTATGACTCTCTCTCTCTCTCTCTCTCTCTCTCTCTCTCTTTGAGTGACCATATGTTATTATACTCTAGATCTTATGAGGTACAGTTATTATTTTAGACTTCAGATGGTGCTTGTACCAGTTTTACACCCATCCGAGAACCTGGCCTGAAGCAAGAGAACTATGTAAACAGAATAACAAGACGTTGGCTCATATCACAGACCAATCACAGCATGATTACCTGACTTCACTGATCCAGTCCAGTCTACCTGCAATATACCGATTTCCCCCAAGGTATCATAACTAGATATACCAGACTTTCTATGAAAAGAGATCGAAATATACAATGTCGTATTTTGACAGTACAAGTTTATTTCACTCGATAGTTTTCCTCAGAAATATCTTCATATACATATTTTTTTCTCAAATGTCATCTGATGCTATCCGCTTGTGCCTGAATGTACATGTTTATTTCTTTCGAAGGCGTAACAATGACACGTGGCCATTGCGAATTTTCACAAGGAAAGTTTTTTTTTTTTTTTTATTTCAAAGTAGGTTTCCCTTGCTCATTGGCTTGGTATAGATGTCCGGTAGAAGGCTACAGTTTTGAAAGTACAAAATTATCGGTTTTTCTCAGAAACTTCTCGGTCTTTCTCAAACTTCATAGGTAGGTTTCTTTTGCGTTTGCCTATCAAAAGTATACTAATAACGTTGTCTTGTAAAGACATCAACATTCTCCTTGTCTCACCGTTTTTTTTAGACGACAATGCTATAAATCAATACACACAGCATTTGACATTGTAAAAACAGTCGCTTATTGATTGGTTCGCACACGAAGGCGAATCCAGACAAATGTTAAACGATGACAGTAGGTAACAAAACACAACAAACATCACCGTCCAGATAAGAAATAACACTGTAGAATACGAACCAGAAGTTAAACTTTCGGGGGTCACATTTGATTTCGAACAGAAAAAAAAGCATACACCTTCAGATATCACAACACTACTGGTATACCACATGTTAGGCCAACAAAATACGGCAAGCGTTTATTTCGCTCAGAACCACCTAAATTGTGGAATTACCTACCAGACCGCTTCAGAACAGCAATACACATACATTTCAAATCACTGACAAACAGCTTCAAGGGTCCATGATGCAACATATGCAAACAAAATATATATACATACACATACAATGTAATATCGGACTGTTAAAGGTTTTTTTTCTCAAATTGTAAAAGTGCTATACTTAAAGTGGTAGCTCTAATAGAAATATATTTCAAGTAATTATTTTTCTGCAATGAGCTGTATTTACCACTTTTAGGCTCTAAAACGTGTTATATGTTTAACATTAGATACTGTGTTAGTAGAGACAGCTAGAGCAGACTTCGCTGTCATCAACCCCTAGATAATTATGGCCTTGCTACACACAACATTTCTTAACAGACATCTTCTATACATTATCAATTAAATACACATATGTTTAAATGTTTTATTCATTTCTATTTATTTTGTATCTGTTCATATCTTTTTGTGTGTTTGAGATGGTTTTAATAATTCACTAGTGTTAATGTTGATTCGTTCTGATTTGAACTGAAAATAAATACGTTTCGAATTGAATGGAATTGAATTAAAAAAATTCGTTATATCGCCGTTCGTCAATAAGCAATTCCTTTGTATCACCGTTCACCAGTCAACACTATCCTTGTATAGGCGTTCACCAATCAACAATATCCTTGTCTCGCCGTTCTCCAAACACAACATTCTTGCATCGCCATTCGCCAATCAACAATACAGTTGTATCGCCGTTCCTCTAGCAACAATATCCTTGTATCACCGTTAACCAATCAACAATAACTTTGTACCTGTCGACAAATTAAATTGATATTATTGCGGGATATTTTCTTTGCTTTCACAAGGTCGGGGACAACAGAAGCTTTGATAGGATTCAACAAATGTATGTAAATAAAACATCTGGATAATATAGATCTACAAGTAAATAAAAAAAACATGTCCACATGAGTGGCGCACGTGTGAGGCATTTGTGCTCGGTTCATTATCACGTATCGTCCTGGTCTCGTCACGCGTTTGCGCAAACGTAGTTCGATGCAATTCTCAAAGCTCTGTGTAACCTATGTACATCGTTTTCACTTTGAACGAATCTTCAAGTCCTCTTTTCACCATCTTTTGTTCCTGAGGATTTTTATCTTTATCGCTTCCCTAGCGCGTTTTTATTTGGTTTTTAATGAGTTCATGTGTAAGGGAAGTCACCCCTGACGAAACTTATGAAGGGCGCGCACCACCAATTCCACACGCGTGTACACTGGGAGACACGAATGTCCTAGTTTTTTTTTTCATATATTCTACTAATTTAGAATTTTTCACCAATTTTACCAAATAAGCACTAATTTAGCACAGCACAGACTATTTTTTCAGAAACATATCTAATTATGAATTGAGATTTGCCTCGGGCTATTTTATGGCACAGCAACACCACAGCACTGCTAGCTGTATATTACCTTACCTGGACAGCAGTAATTCTTGACCACCAAGCTCAATGGCTAGCCCTGGCCTGGAGCGCTCATCCATGAAGCTGTCTTATATAATTACCTAATTGATGGATATCAGGTCTTGAAATAATAAGGACACAATGGGGAAATATTTCATCATTGTGATAATGTATTTGTGAAAATTAAAACACACAACATTTCTTAACAGACATCTTCTATACAATATCAATTAAATACACATATGTTTAAATGTTTTATTTATTTTTATTTATTTTGTATCTGTTCATATAAAAAGGAAATATATAGAAACAAAGGTGAACACGTGCCTGTAATAAATGCGAATAAGACAACAAAAAGAAAAGTGCTGAATAAACTCTCTGAGTTATATTTGTGAATTAGTTAATAACAAGTGCTACCGAAAACAGGGACATATACTTTTCTTTTTAAACGATGCCATATATAACATGTAGCATCTCACTAATTTTCTCTCATAACGAGCCATATACAACATGTAACATCTTACTAATTTTCTATTATAACGGGCCAAATACAACGTGTATCATCTTATTTATTTTCTATTTTAACAGGTCGTATATAACATGTATATTTAAAAAAAAAATATTTGAACGGGTCGTTGTAACATGCATGGCATTTGAATAACGGGCCGTTTATAACGACTTACATCATATAGCCTTTATTATGAGGGCATGACCGGTTTGTTACGTACAAATGTACCAGTGTTAATTTCGGTAATAATACTTCTAGTAATACAAGTTTGAAATGCAATTCATACAAAATGTGAAATAAATGTTAATCATTTTGAATTTTTCATTAGCCAAAACAGCAATGATACCGTTATTTGTGATTTTTGGGTAATTGTCCGCAATTGATAAAACGTGTCCATGAAAGATCAGTAACTCCCAGACAAGATTCATAGCGTAAATTTTCAACATCATAGGTATATATATGAATGAGGTAACTTAGGTTAATTTCTATAGACAACCGTTTGAGATACGATTTTTTTTTTCGTTTGTAAGGAAAACGAAACTCACTGAATTCCAAAAATAATGTGTTTGATTTTAACAACTTGAAAATGTATTTCCTATAGTATAAACGCAATTCTTTATAAAATTCAAGCTCAATTTATGTACAACCTGTAAAAGCATGTCTTCGGAACTTTTTTGAAGTGCACAGAAACCAAACGCGTGAACTCACAAGCAATTATCAGCGTGTGCCGATTAGAACACAAGAAATCACAGACACCTGTGGTGCAGTGACAGGTGTGACGAGCTTGTGGACCGTAATTTTTACACCTGGTAATTGTTTAGCGGTATACTAACCCATTCAAACGTGAGAATTCGTAATTCTCCGAACATGTTTATACATCTTTTAAAAGTCCCTTTTTAAGTGAAAATATGACTTGCGACACGAATAGAAAGCAAAACCACAAGGATCTCGATCACTTTATAATAATGACACAATTACAAAAAATAATAGCAAAAAATACATAAAATTTGAAAGAAAAAAATCATACACGAAAATCATTGCGAGTTTATAAGTTTTAGTATTGATTATGATTAGTCACGATGAAATAAATTGTATGTGTTTTATCATAAAAAAACGGAGCTAAAATGATGGTTTTAATCAGTACCTATGCTTTATACCTGTACAGAAAGTATCAATTATATTATAATTATTGCGAATCACTTTTATATAATATCACTGACAACGATCGTATATAAATCATATGTTTCTCAAGCATTTAATCGTCCTGAGACCATTGCGTGCAAAATAAGGGATACAATCTGTATATGTAGAAGTTTGTTGTATACTTCAACACTGGTATTCATACGGGAGAAAGATTTAGTCGAAGCGGGTTATGTATAGAATATAACGCATGAATTTACTGTACGTGTGTTCGTCTTTTCTCACAAATCAGAGTATCCAGAACTGTTGTAGTGTTGGTATTTTATTTGAATATTAATTTGCGAAGGAAATGGCACATTATTTTAGTTAAAACTGTTGATGCTGTGTTCCCTTCTTTGGTAATGAGTACGAAATGGTAAACACATAACTAATATACATTTATTGGTGATTGACCGAATATTGCACCAGTCTGTGTTAACCAAGCGGTCATTTTCAGAGTCAATTTCACTATTTTTTTTTTTTTTAAACTCAAATTTATATTGATGGATTCCGACTTCTTGTCGGCAACATTCACCAAATTCAACATTCTCAAATCTCATGTCCAGATAGTATTTAGACATGTTTGTGCTGATACTGTTCACACTGTCCTCTATGCTACTGGCCACCACAACAGTCACTCCGTTCAACCTGTGACGTCATAGACTGAAGAGTCCCAAATCAGCGTGACTGACCGATACGCTGATTAGCAGTCGACCGACACTCGGCCAACCAATTATGATGCGGTTTGCGACATTCTTCTTTGGTGGTTACACAGAATATCGTTTTTCGTTCAGGGTACACTTTAAGTCACACATTAATGTATATATTAACAGTATCGCTGTTCGCCAATCAACAATACACTTGCATTGAAGTTCCCTTATAGAGTATGATCAATATCATGAGTGTTAACATTATTTTTTTTAATATGTTCTTATGAGCAGAAGCTCAAGATTGGATTTGATTCCACCTTTCATTTATAATTACATTGCAGAAAAGGATACTGTTTTAGTATGAGTCTATTGATTATCAAGGTTTAATGTAATCACATTTACCAGAAAGGATCGCCAGGAAAGCGTGACATAAGTAATAGGTATTGTTTTACGCTGGTGCATTACAGTTCTCCCATGTGGGTAGGTCTGCACAAGACGAAAGGAGGGACAACCCGTTTGGCAAGATGACTACGCCACTTTGAACTCAAATTATAATCCTGTTCCTACGTTAACCAACGACGATGTTTGTTATATGCTAGACGGAAATGAATCAACTTATCAGGATGCTTGATTGTGGCATGTCCAAACCATTCCTATGTCAGGCAGCAGATGTCGGTAAGGAATTTTTATTTCGAAATCATTTAATACATGTATCATTGTTAGTTTTTTATGTTCGATAGATTAAATATTAATAATTATGATGAAAAGAAAATCATTATACATTCCTTCAGATTTGTCTTTATTTCGATATAAATTGCCTGAAAACTCCTTTTTTAGAAAAAGGGAAAACAGATTGTATGTTGTTACCCGCTATGTAGTCTCTTTACTAATTACCATATATTTTTATGTCACCTGTGATGTAATCCCTTTACCAGTAATCAGCTTCTTTTCACTCATTTCTCATAGAATCATTTACCAGTAACCACATCCCTTTACCTCATACCGCCTACAGTACATTACAGGTGAAAAGATTGTTTACTGTCCTACTGTCGCCCTTACGTAATCAGATTGTATTTTTGAAACCTAATCTGTATTTTTCTCTATATCACAGATTGGCGTACATGTCACACTCATGTACAGACAATATCAGATGCCGAGTACGCCTATCGGTTATATGGGAGGGACGTCTTTGATTGTGAGATGGAGTGTGGTGACAATTATTTTGAATACTGTGTAGGTTACAGATATTATCCTACAGTATGCACATTGTTTACCTTCAATGTTGGCAGAACGAACACTAAAGGGACACTATTCATGAAAGGTAAGGATGCCATGGTTTGGTATAGGGTAGATATACAGACAGACATATCAGCCATAATGTCGAATTTACACATCGATATAAAGAGAGAGTTACTTAGGTACTATTTTGTACATTAAGCAGCGATTGGTTATTTGCCCTCAGTGACGTCACCATTTGTAAAGAAACAATTGCAAAATATAACTGATGAAACCATACAGGGATCCAACCGTTCATACAGGATATTGGGACAGTGATATTTCATGGACCAGCTTTGCTGTTAAGCTATGGCCGTACATTGTTAAAATAGTTACATCTAATCCAGTCAATCCTATGTTCTATTCTATAGATACTTGTGAGGATAACAGCATGGGCATTTTTTAGATTCGATTATTTGTGCGACTAAAACAATTCTCTGATACATCTTACCACAAAGTAACCCAGTAGAAATAAAATGCTAGCATATACATCAAATTATTAGTAATTATAAAAAAACAAGCAATTTGCTATATAACATGACAAGTTTTATGCAATTTTGTTCAGATATTTATTCGTGATTAAAATTCAATATTATTCTCTCCTTGACCATTGTTCACGAAGGACGCACTCATGACTACATAAAACAATCAGCGTAATTTACGACAGTTTCCTCCTACAAATCTATCATAAACTTAACTATAAATGCTTACTAATAAATGGTGTTGTTGGTAGCCCCTTTAGCTGTTTGGAAAGCTATCACTTGTTCCAGAATACATCTCAAGATATATGATTCTTTTTTATATAAACTAGGTCATTTCTGGAGATTGATATTTGTTTTGATTTTCGGTTTTCAGTTGTGTATCAAAACGCATCATCACAGAGACTCCTCGACTCAAAATGTATAGGAACCAAAAGCTCTTAAATATCTTGTTTCTAGAAGGCATATGGCATAATATTAATAAATATGTCCTTCATCAAAACGCATGATAATCACCCCTTACCCTTAGTCCAGACTATAATAGACATAAGCTGTTTGATAATGTTCGGTTAATATAATTTATTTTAGTGCTATTGACATTATTTTCTTTTCCTTTTCAGCCTTAGTAGAAAGGACAGCTGTGCCCCTCACAGGCACTGCCGGTTATAACAGCGATTCCAGCCAATATTTATATCCAAGCTGTCCACAGGAACTCCCAACTATAGAAACGACTCAGCCACCGGCGCCTGTCCCTGTTCAGACCACAACCCCATGGCAAATGATGTCAGCAACTCGGGCGCGGTCGAGTGTATCCTCTTATATATCAAAGGCGATTACAGGTATTGCATGATTATTTATTCATCTAACATTACTTGAAAAAGGAAATACAAAAGACCTTTGTATATAAACTTCGAATATTGCCACAATCATGTGTAAAATATAAAGGTTCTCTGAATATATGTGTATATAATGGGTGGTGACGCTATACATTTACAACGCATAATAGTTTTACCTGGAGTGTGTATGGTAAGTGAGGTTGTAATATGTTTATGTTAAGTGCTGACGTAACATGAACGCATGATAACTGTTGTCATTGGGTATGTTGGCAAGACGTGGTGCCGTAACGTGTGTGTTGGTTCTTTGCTGAAGCCTAAAGTTTACAGTTAAACGGTAGATGTTGACATGTCGATGGACTATGGTAAATATTGACTTTGCTAAAATGTAGGGTAAGTGATGAAGTGACTCGAAGGTATGTAAAGCGATGACGTTACATGTTATGTTATTAGTGTTGATGTTGCAAATCTCGACGGGATACGTGTATGTATAGAATGTATAGAGTATACTGTCGTGACTTGGGTTAGATTTGACGCTGGGTATTTGAATGATACATATTAACGTTACGTGGGGATATGTTACATTGTAAGTGTTGACGTTACGTGTTTATGGTAAGGGTTGACGTTATGTATGTGTATTGTAAGTGTTGACGTGATATATGTGTATGATACGTGTTGCCGCTACGTGTGTGTATGGTAAGTGTTGACGTTACGTGTGTATGGTTAGTGTTGACGTTACGTGTGTATGGTCAGTGTTGACGTTATGTGTGTGTATGGTAAGTGTTAAAAATATTGATACGATATGATACCGCCGTCATGATGACATGTTTAATGTCATGAACTGTGCTGTGCTATGCCTTTATTGTTGATATAATTGATAAATAACAAGATTATTACAAGACATACAAGACATGATTCCTTTTCATTTTATTATCTAGTTTTGGAAGCTACATTACAGACTCTTTCTGGACAGATAGAGACAGCTAACATGAGTCAGTTGTCAGTGTTCTGTGAACAACTATATCAACATCTTCTGGATCATTCTGACCAAATGTGCTCAAATCTGGTAAGATTTTAGTTGATATTATAGGAATATAAAATGGACAGGGAAGTCGAATAAGAATGTACATGGACAAATTTGTCTATTACCATGACAATGTAATACTAAATGATTGAATGTTGAGATTACCGATAACGTTTGATGGGATAGATGTGAAAATTAATTGTATTTAGAAATGTTTTAATTGGCATTAAAACTTGCTTATATTTATGTCGTTATTTAAATTGCAGAATTCCAAACCCCATTCAAGTGGTTTTTAATAGTTATCTTTCTAGTTTTACATGACAAAACCGGTTGCGCTTAGGTTCATAGGATTTTTTTTTTTCACGTAAAATGGATTTGTTTTCGCATGTAACATGTACGTTAATTTTGCGAAACGCAAATCCGGTTTTTCTAATATAACCTTTAAGACACTTAGTCTAAATTCAATTAAATGTCACACTTTGCTACCTCAGGGCACTGTAAATGTCCTTCAGTTTAACCTCAGTCGACCATGACGCCGCTCGTCGCTTCATGCTTCAGCAGATTTTTTTTCACGAAAGCTTGCACCCGGGATAATCTTGCACCACATTCTCTTGTAGATCATTACAAATCGAACATTGGAACAGTACAGATCAGTTATACAGCATTTCTTTTCGACGCAATTGAGCAGCGGAATGTCACAACTGGGTAAAATCAGTAGTGGTAGGGACATTATTCTGGTAATTTAGGGTAATTTGCAACGTCCTGTAGCCCATCAATATTGCTACATATACATAACAGGAAAGACAAATTGTTATTCAGAACTGGTTTACAATTGTAAAGGAGAAATATAAGAATTATATCAGCAAGTGTAAATTTGTTGGATTATTTATTGCCTGGAACTGTGGGATTAATAACAAATCAATATTGAGAAACGGATAGGAAACAATTACCCAAGGACAGCTGTTATAAGATAAGTACATGTAATTAACACTGTTGTGTTGATTTAATACACCACATTGTACACCACTTCATCGTAATTGTGAATCATCTATGTAACTTACAAAGGTTTTTTTTAATATATAGCAGTTAATTATGTTTTGCGTTTAGCAGCAGGATTTCATTTTTCTGTTATGATCACGTAGCTATATGGTGAACATGAGACATAAACATCCCGTTTAGTTGAGCGTCTCAGAGCCACAGGTTGTGGCAGTTTCTTGTCATGTCATCATCTACATCAAAAGTACAACGACCACTCAATAGTTCTCTAGCCAAATGAGTGGTATTTTAAGGCGTATGGAATAAAATCTGATACCAGCTTATGCATTGATCCATATTTTATAATAGCGCTTTTGATAAAAAACAAAAAAAAACAAACAAAAAACAAAAAAAAAACAAACGACCTGGACGATTGTTTACTACAATTTGACCGCACCTTTTCCAGTGATACAGTGAAGTTTAAAAAAAAATAAAACTTAGATGATAATATTCCTTTTGTATTTTTGTTTGGCATACATTTGTTTCCAAATTCATATATAGCGGGCTAGTAATATTTCAACCTTTAAAATATAGATGCTATCATTATGAGTCTAATTTTGCTTTTAGTAATATATTAAGGAAGACACGTCACTACAAAAGTTGGAATTCGAGTAAAACATAACTTTAATGTGTCACAGAAGGAAAACAATGATGTTTGATCGACATGCACATATTACGGCTTATGGAAGGTTCGACCGTCCCAAGCTTCAGACAACGACATGCTTTTTTGTGTTGGTAGTATACGTCACGCACATCACAAACAGCGGTGACAAAGAAAGCACAACATTGTTTTCTTTCAGTATTGTTTATAACAATCTTTTTTGCATTATCTTGACTACAGAGAGGAACAAAGCAATTTGAAGATAAAATCACACAAAGAATGGCGACATTGCCTACTGGCGATCATTATATGAACACAACCGTTGACGGTAAGTATAGGGGTATTGCTGATACTAGTTGTAGTTAAATACAGACACTATATGCTGTGAGCATGATAACACACCTGTTCCCTATAAAATGGTGGAAACAACAGTGAATGTTTAATACAATGTACATTGAAATATTTAACGCAATGTTTTGCAAGGGAGACAACACCTTTATAGCTATAATTTACACAATAAGTGGTACCATTATTATGCAGCTTTAGTACATTATTATGATGTATTGTATGTACTTATTTTGGTTAAATTGAGGCTAGTTTTGGCGTATATGGTAGTATAGTATCAGTTTTCTATAGAGTCTTTATAGTTTGCTTAACATTTCGGAATATGTGGTACGTTTTTTTCACGCATATTTTTTGCATATTATTATGCCACACGCGGAATAAACTCTTAATGCATTCTTATTGGTTGACATCGTGATCATTGACCCGGAATTTTGGAATCACGTGGTTCAATGCAATTCGACTGGCTAACAATAAAAGGCCGCTTTACGAGGTCTCGGAAAAGATAACGTATAAGAAGTAGTTCAAAGTTGTTTTTGTCATCAATATTTATGAAAATATACATAGATTTCTTTCAATTTATTGACTGAAAACGAATAAGATTGCTTATTATTTGTTATTGTAAATACTTTTTTACATGCCAATCAATTTCCTACATTGTCAGTTTTGTATATTAAATAGCGGCATATTAATCTAGTTAATATCCTTAAACCACAATTGGTGTTGTGAAAAGAAGACACGTTGACACTAAACAGGTAAATGTATCCTCAAAATGGATTTTGGTTATTATTAAAAAAAAAAAAAAAAAGGCTCCAGCTCGTGTTTTGTGTAACATTTGAACTAATAAACAAACTGGAGTGAAAGAAATACCATTCTATTTGTACAGTGTTTCTCCGCATCTTGAACCTAGCGTACGGATTTGAAGTCAATGCTACAGGATGTCGATCTCCCGGCCAAAGAGTAAGCTACATATCAGCTAATTCGAAATAATAACACTCACAGGATACTATGGGATTATGTCATCAGCATGTATTTACGAGGGCAGATCATATTCGGTTGTAGTGAATTTATTATAGCCATACAACCAAATACGGACAGATAATAATGCTTCTTGACCAGCAGGTAGGACATGCGAATTCCATATAAAGTAATTGATTTTGCTTTTCATACTTATTTCAAAGAATATTCAATAGTTCATAATTATAGGAGAGTTTGAAATTCGGAATATCAATATCTATTTAGACATATGACTCTATATATAAAGCACAGTTAGGTTATTATTTTTTATCAAGGGTTATTAACTTAACACTTTGGAGCCATATCACAAAACGGATTTTGTCCTAAATAGAAAGAAGAGCGCACTCCTGCTTTAAAAATAAATTCAAGTTTAACCTTATTACTTAATCTGCTGTACCAGATACCTGTGGAAATCAGTTTCTAGTGATATATTATTTTCTCTTTGAAACTATTACGTCCCTGTAGCACCAATCAAAAGCTTTATTACAAATGATAAAACATATTCTGCATGTCAAATGCTTGTAACAGGACAAGTTATTTGTTTAAATATGACGTCATGTTGTTTTTTGTTCGTAAAACAAATCCACCATCAGTTAATTTAAAACAAAAATTGTTTCAAAAACAGCAAATTTCAGCGGAGTTCAATATAAAGGAATAGCAAGTAGATTGTCATGGTGTTATCTAGTATTCTATCAAAACTCATGGCAATCTGTTAGACATGACGCCTGCTTCTATATAAAACCTATGAGAAAAGGTCGTTTTGATAGCCGCTTATATAACTGCGGAATGAAAACAGCGTTATACATCGGCACGTTTTCTGTTTCGATAGTTCGATCTCCTAGAGCTTCAGGATTCCCTTCTCATACATTCAAAACTATACCTATTGCAAGAGAACATCAGCAAAACGTTTGACCATGCTGGGACATCTGTGTCAATAGATGTAGGAAAATGGAGTGAGCTTCAAGGAGAGCACTCAACGTCTTATGGTAGAGTAGTGGTACAACACATATACACCTCAAGACGGATCGTAGCCGATCCGAGACGAATGTTTATTGTAAGTACCTGGAGAGGCACATTTTGTTCGCTAATGGAATGTACGTGTATTTAAGTTTGAAAAAATATTTGTAATACCAATATTTTCAGATATAATTTGTCGTGTGTTTCTTTATAGCATTGGAATACCAAAATAAATATAATCAATTGATAAAGTTATGTTTCAGGTGATATCATACAAAGAAACCCCATTCGACTACTCCCAGCCACCGGATCATGTGAGTGTTCCCGCCATGACAACTTTTGCTTTCGATGCCGACGGAGAAGAGGTCTCTGACGTAGCCTTCCTGATGGGATTTCCTTCGCCATCTGAATTCATCACTAGTGACAACGCGATAGACATGCTACCAAACGGTACCCAGTACATGGCAGCCTTCCCTGGAGGGTTTTTCAACAATTCTCCAGCTATGTTGTATGTTAACATTTCTATGATGGGATCATGTCGTACCTATGGAAAATACGGAACCACATTACCGTCTCATGAAAACTTTGATTTCTATATACATACGAATGAGCGGATGTCGGTAACGAAATCCCGACCTTACAACTTGATGTATTCATTTATAGGAGGGGTTATACAGCTGCCTTTTTATCGAACACCAGTAATTATCATAGCGAAATGTCAAGGTAGGTTATAGATGAATTTATAACTTTGTTACACCAAACCCTTAGCGTAATTTTTATAGAAATATATCAAACACTAGTCAAATCAATAACAACATTAAAAAAGAACTCACTACTGTAAATTTAGTTTTTTTGTCTTTTCAAATTTTAGCACATCATACAATTTTGACAAATTAGAGAAATGATGAATTGCCATACTGACAAAAGATACTATTGAAATCATACAATAAATTATCAAAGCATTCTTTAGCGCAATGCTTGCACAAGAACAAAACAGTTTTTTTCACTTCTAGGTATGTACATTGACACATCTCACATTAACAGTAATCGCTTATGAGAAATAAATATCACTCTGCACCGTCGCTCATTTAATGTCATTTTCATGTAAAAAAAAAAAAAACAGATACTCTCATTTGCTTGTTTTGTTGAAGCGGACAAATTTACCAAACACGGAAACACTCCGAAAGTACAGGTTAACAAAATTGCACCACAAGTCGTAGACAGAACTTCCCGTGATTGGAAACCTGCAAGAAACGTTCAGGTATCACCATCATAATTGTCTTTGAGTTTTGGCGTGATCAAGTTATTTTTTCAAACATCATTGTGTGATTATTCACGTGATGATATGATGTTTACTTGTTCTTTCAACATGTGTAGCCTAAATGTTAAATTATGTATGATTTATGATCTGTATATTTCAAACAAAA
>NW_022979179.1:0-35847 GCF_902652985.1 Pecten maximus
GTTATTGTATATAAAACAAGTACAGGTGTTGTTATTGTATATAAAACAAGTACTGGTGTTGTTATTGTATATAAAACAAGTACAGGTGTTGTTATTGTATATAAAACAAGTACTGGTGTTGTTATTGTATATAAAACAATTACTGGTGTTGTTATTGTATATAAAACAAGTACTGGTGTTGTTATTGTATATAAAACAAGTACTGGTGTTGTTATTGTATAAAAAACAAGTACTGGTGTTGTTATTGTATATAAAACAAGTACTGATGTTGTTATTGTATATAAAACAAGTACTGGTGTTGTTATTGTATATAAAACAAGTACTGATGTTGTTATTGTATATAAAACAAGTACTGATGTTGTTATTGTATATAAAACAAGTACAGGTGTTGTTATTGTATATAAAACAAGTACTGGTGTTGTTATTGTATATAAAACAAGTACTGATGTTGTTATTGTATATAAAACAAGTACTGGTGTTGTTATTGTATATAAAACAAGTACTGGTGTTGTTATTGTATATAAAACAAGTACTGGTGTTGTTATTGTATATAAAACAAGTACAGGTGTTGTTATTGTATATAAAACAAGTACTGGTGTTGTTATTGTATATAAAACAAGTACTGGTGTTGTTATTGTATATAAAACAAGTACAGGTGTTGTTATTGTATATAAAACAAGTACTGGTGTTGTTATTGTATATAAAACAAGTACAGGTGTTGTTATTGTATATAAAACAAGTACTGATGTTGTTATTGTATATAAAACAAGTACTGGTGTTGTTATTGTATATAAAACAAGTACTGATGTTGTTATTGTATATAAAACAAGTACAGGTGTTGTTATTGTATATAAAACAAGTACAGGTGTTGTTATTGTATATAAAACAAGTACTGGTGTTGTTATTGTATATAAAACAAGTACTGGTGTTGTTATTGTATATAAAACAAGTACTGGTGTTGTTATTGTACATAAAACAAGTACTGGTGTTGTTATTGTATATAAAACAAGTACAGGTGTTGTTATTGTATATAAAACAAGTACAGGTGTTGTTATTGTATATAAAACAAGTACAGGTGTTGTTATTGTATATAAAACAAGTACAGGTGTTGTTATTGTATATAAAACAAGTACTGATGTTGTTATTGTATATAAAACAAGTACAGGTGTTGTTATTGTATATAAAACAAGTACTGGTGTTGTTATTGTATATAAAACAAGTACAGGTGTTGTTATTGTATATAAAACAAGTACAGGTGTTGTTATTGTATATAAAACAAGTACTGGTGTTGTTATTGTATATAAAACAAGTACAGGTG
Organism: Pecten maximus; assembly: GCF_902652985.1. NCBI lineage: Eukaryota > Metazoa > Mollusca > Bivalvia > Pectinida > Pectinidae > Pecten > Pecten maximus. Next base: position 1,319 of record NW_022979179.1, read on the forward strand.
TTGTTATTGTATATAAAACAAGTACTGGTGTTGTTATTGTATATAAAACAAGTACTGGTGTTGTTATTGTATATAAAACAAGTACTGGTGTTGTTATTGTATATAAAACAAGTACAGGTGTTGTTATTGTATATAAAACAAGTACAGGTGTTGTTATTGTATATAAAACAAGTACTGGTGTTGTTATTGTATATAAAACAAGTACAGGTGTTGTTATTGTATATAAAACAAGTACTGGTGTTGTTATTGTATATAAAACAAGTACAGGTGTTGTTATTGTATATAAAACAAGTACAGGTGTTGTTATTGTATATAAAACAAGTACAGGTGTTGTTATTGGTATATAAAACAAGTACTGGTGTTGTTATTGTATATAAAACAAGTACAGGTGTTGTTATTGTATATAAAACAAGTACAGGTGTTGTTATTGTATATAAAACAAGTACTGGTGTTGTTATTGTATATAAAACAATTACTGGTGTTGTTATTGTATATAAAACAATTACTGGTGTTGTTATTGTATATGTATATAAAACAAGTACATGTGTTGTTATTGTATATAAAACAAGTACTGGTGTTGTTATTGTATATAAAACAAGTACTGATGTTGTTATTGTATATAAAACAAGTACTGGTGTTGTTATTGTATATAAAACAAGTACTGGTGTTGTTATTGTATATAAAACAAGTACAGGTGTTGTTATTGTATATAAAACAAGTACTGGTGTTGTTATTGTATATAAAACAAGTACAGGTGTTGTTATTGTATATAAAACAAGTACAGGTGTTGTTATTGTATATAAAACAAGTACAGGTGTTGTTATTGTATATAAAACAAGTACAGGTGTTGTTATTGGTATATAAAACAAGTACTGGTGTTGTTATTGTATATAAAACAAGTACTGGTGTTGTTATTGTATATGTATATAAAACAAGTACTGGTGTTGTTATTGTATATAAAACAAGTACAGGTGTTGTTATTGTATATAAAACAAGTACTGGTGTTGTTATTGGTATATAAAACAAGTACAGGTGTTGTTATTGTATATAAAACAAGTACTGGTGTTGTTATTGTATATAAAACAAGTACTGATGTTGTTATTGTATATAAAACAAGTACTGGTGTTGTTATTGTATATAAAACAAGTACTGGTGTTGTTATTGTATATAAAACAAGTACTGGTGTTGTTATTGTATATAAAACAAGTACTGGTGTTGTTATTGTATATAAAACAAGTACAGGTGTTGTTATTGTATATAAAACAAGTACAGGTGTTGTTATTGTATATAAAACAAGTACTGGTGTTGTTATTGTATATAAAACAAGTACAGGTGTTGTTATTGTATATAAAACAAGTACAGGTGTTGTTATTGTATATAAAACAAGTACTGGTGTTGTTATTGTATATAAAACAAGTACAGGTGTTGTTATTGTATATAAAACAATTACTGGTGTTGTTATTGTATATAAAACAAGTACAGGTGTTGTTATTGTATATAAAACAAGTACTGGTGTTGTTATTGTATATAAAACAAGTACTGGTGTTGTTATTGTATATAAAACAAGTACTGGTGTTGTTATTGGTATATAAAACAAGTACTGGTGTTGTTATTGTATATAAAACAAGTACAGGTGTTGTTATTGTATATAAAACAAGTACAGGTGTTGTTATTGTATATAAAACAATTACTGGTATTGTTATTGTATATAAAACAATTACTGGTATTGTTATTGGTATATAACGTAGTTAGTCCTGTGTATCCGCCAGTAGATTCACACCGACCGGAGACTAAATCATTGTGGTGAATTCCAAACTGTATCACGGTGTCCGGAGCTTCGGAAAGGTTGCAGTCATTTTGCCTGGAAGTCGAAAAAAAATCCGAAGTAACGAAGAAGATTAAAACGCATCTGTTTGTATCTGCTTTTCGTACTTCCACCTGCACATCCGATATATTTTGTCACCTTTTTACTCGAATATATAAATGTTGTTTACGTTGTGCCACTCCGGTGTAAAGTGATATGATGTAGTGTGGACCAAGTCAGACACACAGACATTGTATATTATTGTGTTATGTATTATTACAATTTTTATCCTAATTATATTGTTGTTATTATGTTATATTATAATTGTTAACCTTATCATTTCATTGCTGTCAATAATATATAATATAAAATAGTATAATTCACAAATAATTCTATCATTTTTATTATATGACATTATAATTTGTATCCCAAATATATTATTTTTGTTAAGTATTATTATATTATTGCTATAATGTGTACCCAATATCTAGATACTTTACGAGAACATCTAGACACATTACGACAACATCTAGATACTTTACGACAACATCTAGATACATTACGACAACATCTAGATACATTACGACAACATCTAGATACATTACAACATCTAGATACATTACAACATCTAGATACATTACAACATCTAGATACATTACGACAACATCTAGATACATTACAACAACATCTAGATACATTACGACAACATCTAGATACATTACGACAATATCTAGATACATTACGACAACATCTAGATACATTACGACAACATCTAGATACATTACAACATCTAGATACATTACGACAACATCTAGATACATTACAACATCTAGATACATTACAACATCTAGATACATTACAACATCTAGATACATTACGACAATATCTAGATACATTACGACAACATCTAGATACATTACGACAACATCTAGATACATTACAACATCTAGATACATTACGACAACATCTAGATACATTACAACATCTAGATACATTACGACAACATCTAGATACATTACAACATCTAGATACATTACGACAATATCTAGATACATTACGACAACATCTAGATACATTACGACAACATCTAGATACATTACGACAACATCTAGATACATTACAACATCTAGATACATTACAACATCTAGATACATTACAACAACATCTAGATACATTACAACATCTAGATACATTACGACAACATCTAGATACATTACGACAACATCTAGATACATTACAACATCTAGATACATTACGACAACATCTAGATACATTACGACAACATCTAGATACATTTCGACAACATCTAGATACATTACAACATCTAGATACATTTCGACAACACATTGTTATATTACAACATCTAGACACATTACGACAACAGCTCCATCGTTCCCTGTGCCGCTGACCATTCTTTATCAAATGTATCATTCCTTGATAGATTGATAAAAGTATCGCTCTGATTTCAATTAAATATTTTTTCCTGGATTAATTGATTTCACTGCAGGTTGAAAATGTCCTATCTACTCGTGTGTGTAGCACTGGTGGTCGTGTTCCTGGCCGTGAGATGGATTATACGGAGTCTTAGACTGGGAAACCTATCGGATCGGTACGTATTTATTACCGGATGTGACACGGGATTCGGAAACATGCTCGCCAAGAGGCTGGATTCTCTAGGTATGAATGTATTCGCTGGTTGTCTTACCTCTAAAGGACTTAGTGACTTAAACAAGGCGACATCTGATCGTCTGGTTACTATGGAGCTTGACGTTACCAAGGAAGACAGCATTCTCAGAGCATGCGCTGAAGTGAAAAAGATACTTCCGAAAGGCAAAGGTAAGTTAAACCTTTGTATCCATCAGTTGAAGGAGTAGGAGCAGTGTTCAGATATCACAAGCAAGTTGACACTCAGAGTCTAGTTTATTACTCTCGGCGAAAGTTTGGTTGTAAACAGTAACGTCTGAATCAATAGATTAACACGTGTTGTTTGGTTGTTAACAGTGACGTAACATCAGTAGATTTAACACCTGTTGCTTGGTTGTTAACAGTGACCTAACATCAGTAGATTAACACGTGTTGTTTTGTCGTTATCAGGGCTTTGGGGCGTTGTAAACAATGCCGGTATCGCCGGAAATGGGTCACAGGTGGAATGGCAGACGGTTGATAACTACCGGAAATGCAATGACGTCAACTTGTACGGAATGATAAACGTGACGAATGTGTTTCTGCCATTGGTGAGAAAGGCTAAAGGTCGTATTGTCAACATCACAAGCATCATGGGAAGAGTTGCCCTAGTACATGCCCCCTATGTCGTCTCTAAGTTCGGAGCAGAAGGTTTTTGTGATTGTCTAAGGTAATGGAACTATTGTACATTTACTTACTTTACATGCTAGCTTCCGAACGTCTATAACATGTAGGGTTTATATACTAACTTCCGAACGTCTATAACAAGTAGGGTTTATATACTAACTTCCGAACGTCTATAACATGTAGGGTTTATATACTAACTTCCGAACGTCTATAACAGGTAGGGTTTATATACTAACTTCCGAACGTCTATAACAGGTAGGGTTTATATACTAACTTCCGAACGTCTATAACAGGTAGGGTTTATATACTAACTTCCAAACGTCTATAACAAGTAGGGTTAATATACTAACTTCCGAACGTCTATAACAAGTAGGGTTTATATACTAACTTCCGAACGTCTATAACATGTAGGGTTTATATACTAACTTCCGAACGTCTATAACATGTAGGGTTTATATACTAACTTCCGAACGTAACTTCCGAACGTCTATAACATGTAGGGTTTATATACTAACTTCCGAACGTCTATAACAGGTAGGGTTTATATACAGTGTACTAACTTCCGAACGTCTATAACATGTAGGGTTTATATACTAACTTCCGAACGTCTATAACAAGTAGGGTTTATATATATACTAGCTTCCGAACATCTATAACATGTAGGGTTTATATACTAGCTTCCGAACGTCTATAACATGTAGGGTTTATATATTAACTTCCGAAAGTCTATAACATGAAGGGTTTATATACTAGCTTCCGAACGTCTATAACATGTAGGGTTTATATACTAACTTCCGAACGTCTATAACAAGTAGGGTTTATATACTAACTTCCGAACGTCTATAACATGTAGGGTTTATATACTAACTTCCGAACGTCTATAACATGTAGGGTTTATATACTAACTTCCGAACGTCTATAACATGTAGGGTTTATATACTAACTTCCGAACGTCTATAACAAGTAGGGTTTATATACAGTGTACTACCTTCCGAACGTCTATAACATGTAGGGTTTATATACTAACTTCCGAACGTCTATAACATGTAGGGTTTATATACTAACTTCCGAACGTCTATAACATGTAGGGTTTATATACAGTGTACTAACTTCCGAACGTCTATAACATGTAAGGTTTATATACTAACTTCCGAACGTCTATAACATGTAGGGTTTATATACTAACTTCCGAACGTCTATAACAAGTAGGGTTTATATACAGTGTACTAACTTCCGAACGTCTATAACAAGTAGGGTTTATATACTAACTTCCGAACGTCTATAACATGTAGGGTTTATATACTAACTTCCGAACGTCTATAACAAGTAGGGTTTATATGAGAACTTTGTCAAACCATTCATCCGTGTGTCCGTCAGTGACGATTTTATGTATATCATATCTCTTTTATCCGGTTATGTACGGGTTAGGGTATTCCTTATACTGTGAAACAATGGACATTAGTTCTTTATGTACCGAAAATAACGTTAGTTGCGTTTTAGATATATTATCTTTATACGTATTTTAGATACCAGTTATATAAGTGTGGGGTGGGCGTCCATCCGTCAATCCTTTGGTGTTACTTTTCTGTATATCATATCTATTTTAACCGTTTATGTACGGGTTAGGGTATTCGTCTACGGTGAAACAATGATAATATGTTCTTTATATATGGGAGATAATGTCAGTTGCGTTTTGGATATATAATCTAGTTCCTTTATACGTATTTTAGATACCAGTTATATAAGTGTGGTGTAAGCGTTCACATCATTGAGCCGGGTTTCTTCAACACCGGTATCGTCGACCTAGACCGGTTCGGAAGGAGCATGAGATCGTCGTTCCAAGCGATGGACGACGAACGAAAGGAATTTTATGGTGAACATTACGTCGACGAAGGTACGGGATGATAACAAAGTACATCACTATCAAATTAAGTCCCTATAATAAATGTACGGCAGTATAAAAAAATAACTACAGTTGATTAACAAATACCCAGCTACTGTTCAAATAGAAATATCTAACGACTGTCAATATAGAAATATCCAACGACTGTCAATATAGAAATATCCGACGACTGTCAATATAGAAATATCCAACGACTGTCAATATAGAAATATCCAACGACTGTCAATATAGAAATATCCGACGACTGTCAATATAGAAATATCCAACGACTGTCAATATAGAAATATCCGACGACTGTCAATATAGAAATATCCGACGACTGTCAATATAGAAATATCCAACGACTGTCAATATAGAAATATCCAACGACTGTCAATATAGAAATATCCGACGACTGTCAATATAGAAATATCCAACGACTGTCAATATAGAAATATTTAGCGACTGTCAATATAGAAATATCCGACGACTGTCAAAATAGAAATATCCAACTACTGTCAATATAGAAATATCCGACGACTGTCAATATAGAAATATCCAACGACTGTCAATATAGAAATATCCAACAACTGTCAATATAGAAATATCTAACTACTGTCAATATAGAAATATCCAACGACTGTCAATATAGAAATATCCAACGACTGTCAATATAGAAATATCCAACGACTGTCAAAATAGAAATATCCAACTACTGTCAATATAGAAATATCCAACGACTGTCAATACAGAAATATCCAACGACTGTCAATATAGTAATATCCAACGACTGTCAATATAGAAATATCTAACGACTTTCAATATAGAAATATTCAAAAACTTTCAATATAGACATTTCCAACTACTTTTCATCTAGAAATATACAACTACTGTCAATATAGAAATATACAACTACTGTCAATATAGAAATATCCAACGACTGTCAATATAAAAATATCCAACGACTGTCAATATAGAAATATCCGACTACTGTCAATATAGAAATATCCGACTACTGTCAATATAGAAATATCCAACGACTAACAAAATTGAAATATCCAACGACTGCCAATAAAGAAATATCCAACGACTGTCAATATAGAAATATCTAACGACTGTCAATATAGAAATATCCAACGACTGTCAATATAGAAATATCCAACAACTGTCAATATAGAAATATCTAACTACTGTCAATATAGAAATATCCAACGACTGTCAATATAGAAATATCCGACGACTGTCAATATAGAAATATCCAACGACTGTCAAAATAGAAATATCCAACTACTGTCAATATAGAAATATCCAACGACTGTCAATACAGAAATATCCAACGACTGTCAATATAGTAATATCCAACGACTGTCAATATAGAAATATCTAACGACTTTCAATATAGAAATATTCAAAAACTTTCAATATAGACATTTCCAACTACTTTTCATCTAGAAATATACAACTACTGTCAATATAGAAATATACAACTACTGTCAATATAGAAATATCCAACGACTGTCAATATAAAAATATCCAACGACTGTCAATATAGAAATATCCGACTACTGTCAATATAGAAATATCCAACGACTGCCAATATAGAAATATCCAACGACTGTCAATATAGAAATATCTAACGACTGTCAATATAGAAATATCCAACGACTGTCAATATAGAAATATCAAACTACTGTCAATATAGAAATATACAACGACTGTCAATATAGAAATATCTAACGACTGACAATATAGGCATTTCAAACTACTGTCAAAATAGAAATATCCGACGACTGTCTATATAGACATATCCAACTACTGTCAATATAGAAATATCTAACGACTGTCAATATAGAAATATCCAACGACTGTCAATATAGAAATATCCAACAACTGTCAATATAGAAATATCTAACTACTGTCAATATAGAAATATCCAACGACTGTCAATATAGAAATATCCGACGACTGTCAATATAGAAATATCCAACGACTGTCAAAATAGAAATATCCAACTACTGTCAATATAGAAATATCCAACGACTGTCAATACAGAAATATCCAACGACTGTCAATATAGTAATATCCAACGACTGTCAATATAGAAATATCTAACGACTTTCAATATAGAAATATTCAAAAACTTTCAATATAGACATTTCCAACTACTTTTCATCTAGAAATATACAACTACTGTCAATATAGAAATATACAACTACTGTCAATATAGAAATATCCAACGACTGTCAATATAAAAATATCCAACGACTGTCAATATAGAAATATCCGACTACTGTCAATATAGAAATATCCAACGACTAACAAAATTGAAATATCCAACGACTGCCAATATAGAAATATCCAACGACTGTCAATATAGAAATATCTAACGACTGTCAATATAGAAATATCCAACGACTGTCAATATAGAAATATCAAACTACTGTCAATATAGAAATATACAACGACTGTCAATATAGAAATATCTAACGACTGACAATATAGGCATTTCAAACTACTGTCAAAATAGAAATATCCGACGACTGTCTATATAGACATATCCAACTACTGTCAATATAGAAATATCCAACTAATGTCCATATAGAAATTACCAGCTACTGTCAATCTAGAAAAATACGACTGCTACCAATATAGACAGTTTCAACTACTATCATTATAGACGTTTACTACTACTGTTCGTAAAAATATTTCCCACTACTGTCAATATAGTAATTTCCAGCTACTCTCTATTAGGAACTCACATTTCACAGAAGCAGTCAGGTATGCATACTCCCATTATCGTTTGAGTACACAATATTGATGTGTTGAAGCCCTATATCTTTTGAGGAGACACTATTGAGATGTCAAAGCCCTATATCGTTTGAGTAGACACTATTGAGATGTTGAAGCCCTATATCGTTTGAGTAGACACTATTGAGATGTTGAAGCCCTATATCATTGAGTAGACACTATTGATGTGTTGAAGCCCTATATCGTTTGAGTAGACACTATTGATGTGTTGAAGCCCTGTATCGTTTGAGTAGACACTATTGAGATGTTGAAGCCCTATATCGTTTGAGTAGACACTATTGAGATGTTGAAGCCCTGTATCGTTTGAGTAGACACTATTGAGATGTTGAAGCCCCGTATCGTTTGAGTAGACACTATTGAGATGTTGAAGCCCTGTATCGTTTGAGTAGACACTATTGAGATGTTGAAGCCCCGTATCGTTTGAGTAGACACTATTGAGATGAAGCCCTATATCGTTTGAGTAGACACTATTGAGATATTGAAGCCCTATATCGTTTGAGTAGACAATATTGATATGTTGAAGCCCTATATCGTTTGAGTAGACACTATTGATATGTTGAAGCCCTATATCGTTTGAGTAGACACTATTGAGATGTTGAAGCCCTATATCGTTTGAGTAGACACTATTGAGATATTGAAGCCCTATATCGTTTGAGTAGACACTATTGAGATATTGAAGCCCTATATCGTTTGAGTAGACACTATTGAGATGTTGAAGCCCTATATCGTTTGAGTAGACACTATTGAGATGTTGAAGCCCTGTATCGTTTGAGTAGACACTATTGAGATGTTGAAGCCCCGTATCGTTTGAGTAGACACTATTGAGATATTGAAGCCCTATATCGTTTGAGTAGTCACTATTGAGATATTGAAGCCCTATATCGTTTGAGTAGACACTATTGAGATGTTGAAGCCCTATATCGTTTGAGTAGACACTATTGAGATATTGAAGCCCTATATCGTTTGAGTAGACATTATTGAGATGTTGAAGCCCTATATCGTTTGAGTAGACACTATTGAGATATTGAAGCCCTATATCGTTTGAGTAAACACTATTAAGATGTTGAAGCCCTATATCGTTTGAGTAGACACTATTGAGATATTGAAGCCCTATATCGTTTGAGTAGACACTATTGAGATGTTGAAGCCCTATATCATTTGAGTAGACACTATTGAGATGTTGAAGCCCTATATCGTTGAGTAGACACTAAATCGTTAAATACCGACATTAGTTGACGGAGATAAAAGACTATTGTATCCTACTCGTTCTATTGTCATGTTTCGTTTTGTTGTTTTAGTGATGAAAGGTGCCAAGGAGGGTATTAGTGCTGCTTTATCGTCTGATACGTACAAGGTGGTGGACGCCTACACGCATGCGTTGACCGCCGTGTATCCCCGAGCTAGATACGTTGTAGGTTTCGACGCTAACGTTGTGTTCCGTCTGATATGGACTCTGCCGGAGTCGATAGGCGACCGCCTAGTGGCGGTATTGTTTAAGTTCCCCATACCGGCCGGATGTCGGAAGTGATGTCAGAAGAGGAAGTGACGTCAGAAGTGATGTCAGAAGTGATGTCAGAAGAGGAAGTGATGTCAGAACAGGAAGTGATGTCAGAAGAAGAAGTAACGAGATCGTTAATGCTTCATCTGTTTGGAAACGAAAACCACAACGCAATATGTTGAAGTTGTGACTTCTGTTCCGTAACACGTACATTTTGAGTTGTCTCTTATTGTTAATCGCCGACATAGCACATCTATCAAAATAAATATATAATCATTTGATTGATAAATATTAATCATTCTGATCCTTTGCAAGATTCGCTCATAAACAATTAAACACTATAAAAACCTTAAACAAATTTTGCTTTGTGAGATATATAGAAAATCGAATAATTTAGCGTTGAATACACATACATTGTAGATGTTTCACGATTATGACGGAATACCGTTTTTTTTTTTTTTTTTTGTTCTTTTTGTTTTTTTTTTGTAATTTAGATTTTTTTTCCGGTTGTGCGAACAATACATTCCATATATTAAACAGTCTCTTATAGTCCGGCAGAATGGTGCATATATCAGTAGAATTGTGGGTTTTGTAGTAAAAACATTAAACTTTGCATATAGGTAGGGCATCATGACTTGAATAAATTCAGATATGGGGCCAAGCTATTTTTTCCAAGATGGCCGCCAAAATCAAGATGGCTGCCATATATATCTGGTAAATTTGAGATTTTGTCCAATCTATGCATACCTTTACTTTTCTGACTACTAAATGAACAGAAATTAACAAACTTATTTCTTTATCAAACAATCATGTTAACAAGATAGCCACCAAATCTAAGATGGCCACCAAATTCAAGATGGCTGCCATATACATGCCGAATGTTGAGTTTCATAAAGGGTATACAGATTTTGACCTTTTTTTGTGAAACTCTTAGGTGTAATTAACAGAAAATTTGTAATGAAATAATCATGCTTACATTAAATCATATGGTATTTTAGGTATTATATAAGTGAAATATCATATACTAGGCACTATTTAAATCTTTAAAAAGAATTCATCAAATCAAAGTTAGACTGGAAAACATTAACACTTTTTCACAAAAACCCATTGTCCAAAAATCACATGGTAAAATGCCACGCTGAAGTTTACTTTTCATGGTCACATTCACCATCACACTTGCATAATGCAGTGCACTTGAGGTTGTTCCTTGCACATTTACAATGTCCTCTGCAGCCCCTGTCTGGGTTACATGCACATCGAATTAACTGGTGACAGGACTTCGATGCTTCAGGAAGTGTGGTCCATACAGGTTCCCATTCATGATCACGGTTTCTTGTCCATCCCCACTCACTAGGGCAGGGTAGGTCAGGCGAAGGTTTTAATGCTTGTCCCCAAACATATCCTGCTTGGTACACAGCTCTCTTTGTATGCTCCATCAGAGCTGCAGATGTTGGAGGCAAAACTTCCATTGTCCTGGCTTTCTTCGTAAATAAATCCTTGCGTGCTTCATTGATACACTGGCAGTTACTTGTGCGGTCATACATGAGGATAACAAACCGTTCGAGTACCTGTATGTTATCAGCTATTGCATGCTCTCCTGGTGTGTCGCTTAATGCTAAAAATGTTGATGTTGCCTCGTCAAACGCATTCCATATGTCCCATGCAGTTTTCTTTCCACAACCCAGCAGGAATGATGTTTGGTCACAACCTGTGAATGCATGGAAAACTGGTAATGCTGCTGATTTCTCCGGGCCCAATGATGAAGCTATCTGGTGTACTGGAATGTATCTGTAGTGTTTTCCTACCCCAAATGCTATCCAAAATTGCGTCAATTGTGGCATCTTTTGACACAAAGCAATGGCTATTGCTACTATATCAGTGTCAACAGTCCTCAAGAGCAGTCGTGTGTATCCTGCATGAACACAATCCGCTGCATGAAGCATCAAGCGGGTATCAGCTTCCTCTTGTGTGCAGGGAGAGAGCATTGTATTGTCATACTCAGTTGAGGACAACACATCTTCGTCACATGAAGTGATGATTATTTTATCACCATAGGATTTTTCAACTGACCGGTGAGCGAGGTATCGAAATAGCTCAGTTTTGTTGTCATCAATTCGAAGAAATGCCTCCCAATTGTTTGGTACCTTCGCTGAAGCTTCAACACGCCGTCTCACTCCTTTCCCTCTTTTACTCCTAGTACTCGATTTCAGACTATCATTGAGATACTTGTCCCACACGATGTCAATCCTATCTACACCGTCAAGTTGCTCTTGCATGTACTTCAAAAACACATCTCGTGAATATTCTTGAAATGTTGTTGCTACCCCAGGTTTTAGGATATTCACAATTGCAGCTCCATCGAACAACTTGGCATCAACATTTGGAAAGGTGACATTTGATTTTCCATGCTTTTCAAGGCATGTGAGCAATGATGATTTAGAGCCTGACCGAATTGTACCATACTGGGATAAAGCAGGGGGATAAGCCTGGTTTTCATGACAGAAGAATTCGTCGAGATCACATCCGCGTACCTGGCAGGAAACATATAGTTGTGTGAAAAGAGAGCAACTTTTCTTAAGAGAATTGATGTGTAGTTTGCTTTTATTAACATCTCGAGGTGGCGGGCATTTTAGTAATGCCAGTTTGTTTCTTTTTAAACAGGCAAAGATAGGTTCCGATTTTTGGATCAACCTCTTTTCTACAAACTCATCAAATTGTTCTTTTCCGAGCCTCTCAATGTTGCGCACCGTCGATACAACTTCTGCGATATTACTTGTTTGTATTTATTTCCATCAAAAATACCCCCCTATTTGTCCGTTTTATAGCCAGCGAAATAGTTGTCTTCTGATATTGTGTAGAGGTAGAAAGTAGATATATAACTATATATACTGTATCCATCTTGTTGTCGGTAGAAGACAGTGCTGGAATGGTTTAGCGATTTGTCACCGTGGTGATTACTTAAACATCTGGACCAGGATGTATCCTCAGCATTGATGAAAGAAACCAAAAATAGTAAAATCATAAATTCTTTATGTAAAGTTTCGCCAGTGTTAAAGTTTTTCGAGTAAGAGTTACTTCCCCTGAAGTAAAGAGGTCAGTCAATAACAGGGTCACAGGGTCACAGGACGGTACCACGTAGGATATTACAGTGACCAGTGGCGTAGGAGGGGTCAAGATTTTTTTTTTTTTTTTTTTTTTTTTCAAATTTAAATCCAACACGTGTATTTTATGCATGTGTGTTATAATCGATTTATTTCTTTATTCATTGTATGTGTGATGGACACAATTAGATCGAGACCTCTTTATTTTAGAAGTGATGCTTTTTCGTATTTTATTTTTTTTTCATATTTGAATCGGTCGTTATAACTAGAGAAATAAAAATTACATTTTGCTGAGAGATTTTGATGCGTGTGAAGGAACGCGTTGTCGCAGGAATTTGTGTGTGTGATTTAAAAAAAAAAAGTTTTATGTTGTTTTGTTTTTAAAACTGTTCTCACATGTGGAATGCCTGATAATATGAGAATTATAATCATCACACGTAATAGATCTATATAACATGCAAAATTTCACATTTTTTTTCCATCGTAATCTAAAGAAAAGAGAAGCGAAAAGACAATATATCATAAATTACAAATGGTTTAATGTGTAATCATCTGCCTCTGCAATCAAAACCAGTTAAATGCAACCATTTAAAAAATAGAAACGGGTTTCTATTTATTTTATTTTTTTATTACGTTAAAACTCATAATTTTTTTCCTTCTATATTTGATAGGTTTTTAACTTTTTAACTCATGCAGACGACATATAGTTCCGAGGATTTGTTATTATATAAACGTCGGAATGTTCCCGATTCATTGAAATAAACGATATATTATCATATTCATAACTGGAACCACATCTTATACTTTCATTTTTTATCTCTTTGATGACCCCCTCCGCTATTTATTTTTCTTTGTATAACTATGTCTGTATTTACTTTGTTCTATAATCACTGTCCCCTACGATCGGCTTTCTCCCATTTCCATCTATAACACGTATTGTCATGTCTATTCACGTCATCCTTTTCGCTCTTCTACAAACGTACAATAATTTAAACAATATTGCTACTGTATTAATTCTAATTATACTTTTGTCGGGTGATATACAAATCCAGGACCAGCGGGTCCCCATCTGATCTCTCCGGCGCTGAATCCTCTCTTTCAGACGAGAACTCTCTTCCAGACGATAACTCTCGTCATATCATGCATTTGAATATTCGAAGCGTCAGACACAAAATTTACTTCCCTGGTAGTTTCACTGATGATATTGACATCTTGTGTTTAACAGAGACGCATTTAGATCCTTCTGTCCCCGATTCTGACCTTCTTACTAATTTCTCGGCCATATTTAGAAAGGATAGAAATGCTTTAAGTGGTGGTATATATGTTATATTCTACCAACGACATGCTTCCCAAACGCAGACTTGACCTCGAAACCCAAAATGATGAAACAATGTGGAATATTTATATTTCCACTCAATTCAGACTCAATGAACCTACCACAGTTAACTCGAGTCATTTTTCAATGAACTATATCAAGTCCGGCGTAGGAATACATTTGTCGAGCTTGGACTATATTTTTTTAATTCCTTTTCAAAAGTGATCATATTTATATGAAATAAATTCCTTTAAAAGTAATATTTGTTTTAATTCGCTATTAAATTTGTTCGCGAAAGAAATCCTGAAAGTATTAACCATATGTAGACGAAGAGTGATGACGTACATTTCGGTAAGTTCCGTGGTAGACTTGCACAAGTCTCTATTTATCAAAGACAAAATATCGTACAAAATATCAAAAAAATATAAATATAAGGATTGAATAAATTTATGTTGAGGTGTATGGGGGTATAAACCTCAAAAGGTCTTGAGGCAAATTTATTATCATAAAATTTGTCTCAAGACCTATTGAGGTTTATACCCCCATACACCTCAACATAACATTATTCAATCCTTAAATCAACCCATTTTACATTAGTGATACTATTAGAGACAATTCAACCATGTTTAAGAGCTGTTCTTATTTCGATATCTTCTTTTGTAACAAAACCTGCGTCATTTAAGCGGAAAATTGGGTTATTCAATAGAGCAGACATTTTGAACCTTAAAGCTGAAGTTAAAAATGTTAGGTGGGACATCTTGTTTTCTGATGCTGAAAATGTTAGTGAAAAAAGTGACATATTTTCTAATACACTTAATACGTTTATATATGAATATTCCTACAAAGACCATAACCGTGAACAAAAACGACAAACTATGGATGAACGGTCAACTAAGAAGGGAAATAAAGCGTAGAAATAGATTAAGGAAGCATTTTATAAGAGTTAAATCACCATAGTCTGAAATTAAATACAAACGTGCCAGAAACAAAATAAGTAACATGCTCAAACACGCTAAAACCCTCTTCTACAATAACGTTGATGGGCTAATAAACGATAGCTCAGCTAACCCTAGAACATATTGGAAACTAATGCGCATGTTCTTGAAAGGTAATACCACTAATACTCTTCCTCCTTTGCTTAACCCAACAACTAATTGCCTTACCTCGAACAAATATGAGAAATCCAATATTCTTAATAACTTTTAAAAATCTATTTCTCACTTAGACGACCCTGACGATGATACACCCTACTTTGAAACCCAGACTGACACATCCCTTTCTGAAATTATTATAAGCGAACAAGAGGTTGCTTGTACAATGTATACCCTCGACATTAATAAAGCCACTGGTCCTGACAGTATTAGTATAAGATGATGAAAATATTAACCTCGGAAATAACCAAATCTCTTCGTACTTCTGTATTTCCCGATTCATGGAAGCTAGCCCATATCAAACCAATTTTGTTTAAAAAAAGGACAACCTGAACTGGCTAACAACTATTAGACCTGTATCACTTCTTAGCTGTCTTGGCAAACTCTTCGAACGAATTATCCATAAACATATTTAACTATCTTTTTGGGAACAAACTTCTCTACAATCTACAATCTGGATTCCTACCTAACCAGTCTACTACTCACCAACTAATCGAACTCTATCATAACATACTTCTTCCCTTGGAAAACCATAAATATACTGTTTATGTTTTCTGCCACTTTTCTAAAGCCTTTGATAGACTTTGGCATAATGGTCTCCTAATAAAACTAGAAAAATACGGATAAGAGGCAAACTTTTGGAATGGCTAAAAAACTATTTAACTAATAGACGTCAATCAGTTGTTCTACAAAATACTATTTCTTCGCAAGTATGCATCAAAGCTGGAGTTCCCCAGGGATCTGTTTCTAGGGCCACTTCTTTTCTTGATATATATAAACGATATATCTAATACAATTTTATCTATTACTAGGCTCTTTGCCGATGACACCGCACTGACACATTCTTCTAAAAATCTTCTCGACATTAAACAAGTAATAAACTTTGACATGGAACAAATGAATCTTTGGTAAAAAAAAAAGCTAATGAACTTCAATCCTACTAAAACCGAAACACTCCTGATTTCCAACACAACTATACCTTCTAACCCACAATTTCTTTTCGATAATAAACCAATCCATGTTGTTAACAATCACAAACATCTAAGTGTAGTTATGAATAGCAGTGGTACATGGAATTCCCACATTGAAGACATTTTAAATAAAACTACTAAATATATAGCAGCTTTAAGAAAAGTAAAATACATCTTAAATAGGAACAAGAGGCCCATGGGCCTTAACGGTCATCTGACAAACACTTACAGCAGGGACACACCCCTCAATCAAACACTTACAGCAGGGACACACCCCTCAATCAAACACTCAGTTATGTTTCAGATCAATGGTTTTTATCAATGTTGGGAAAAGGAGAAGAAACATCTTAAAAGCCAAATTTCAGCCAAATTACCATTTTTGGGCCATGCCCCTTTGTCCCCATGGGTCGGACAAGCCTCATTTATATTGATTAGAATTGCCCTTCCCCGATGATGTTTCATACTAAATATGGTTGTAATCAATTAAGGCATTAAGAAGGAGAAGCATTTTTAAGCAAAATTTTGGCTAAGTTCCCCTTTTGGGGCCTCGCCTCTGTGTCCACAGTGGTCACACTAGCCTCATTCATATAAAATAAAATGATGTTTCAAACCAAATTCGGATGTAATCCACCAAATGGTTGAAAAGGATTAGGGTTTTAAAGCAACAATTCGACAAATTTCCCCCTTTGGGGACTGCCACATTGGCCTTTTGGGTCATATCAGCCTTATTCATGTAAAATATAATTGCCCTCCCCCAATGATGTTTCACACCACATTTGGATGTAATCCAGTTAAGGGTTAAGGAGAAGTAGGATTTTAAAGCAAAATTTCAGCAAAGTTCACCTCTATGGGCCCATCCTTTCTGGCCCTAGGGGTCGGACCAGCCTCATTTATATAAAATATGATCGCCCTCCCATGATGTTTCACACAAAATTTAGATGTAATCCAGTTAAGGGTAAAGGAGGAGTAAGATTTTACTGCAAAATTTCAGCAAAGTGCCCCTTTTTGGCTCTAGATGTTGGACCAGCCTCATTTATATAAAATATGATCGCCTTCCCCTAATGATGTTTTACACTGAATTTGGATGAAATCCATTAAAGGGTTATGGAGGAGTAGGATTTTAAAGCAAAATTTCAACAAAGTTCCCCTTTTGGGGCGTCGCCCCTCAGGCCCTAGGGGTCAGACGAGCCTCATTTATATAAAATATTATTGCCCTCCCTCAATGATGTTTCACACCAAATTTAGTTGTAACCCCTCCAAGGGTTAAGATAAGGTAGGGCTTAAGCAAAAATTCACTAAAGTTCCCATTTTGGGGCCCCGCCCCTCCGGCCCCATGGGTCACACCAGCCTCATTTATATAAAATATGATTGCCCTCCCTCAATGATGCTTCAACTAAATTTGGAAGTAATCCACCCAAGGGTTAAGATGGAGTAGAGTTTTTAAGCAAGAATTCGCCAAAGTTTCCCTTTTGGGGCCCCGCCCCTCCGGCCCCAGGGGTCACACCAGCCTCATTTATATAAAATATGATTGCCCTCCCTCAATGATGCTTCAACTAAATTTGGAAGTAATCCACCCAAGGGTTAAGATGGAGTAGAGTTTTTAAGCAAGAATTCACCAAAGTTTCCCTTTTGGGGCCCCGCCCCTCCGGCCCCAGGGGTCACACCAGTCTCATCCTGACCCTTTACCTAAAAACTTAGAAAAAATATACCTTGTCTTTTTCAGTCCACTCTTCGAGTAAAACAGCGCAGAATTATGACAACCAAATTACGACTCACATCACACAATTTAGCAATCGAATCCGGAAGATACAGAAATATTGATAGACGTTTAGATATTGTTTAAACTGTGATGTTTAAGATGTTGAAGATGAATATCATTTTCTTCTTGTATGTCAGTGCTACTCTGATATCAGGAAAAAAACATATCAAAAAGCATTTCTGGGATAAACCTTCAGTTTTGAAGGTTATTGAATTAATAAAATCAAACAATCTAAAGGAATTAAACTTGTTGGGTAAATTTATTATTGAAGCTTTCAAGCGTAGAATTGTTTAACTTCATCCGTCAATTTGTATTTTATTTCACATAGACACGGCCCTCTGACCGATCAGTAATATTTAATGTTCTCCTTCCGGACAGACCACTATTTATGGAATCTTAACAATAAAAATGTATGGTTATTTGTTTATGATTCTGTTATTACATGGTTCTATACCTTATGTTCTGATTATGTAGATGTAGATGTATTACAGAAAATATTGAATGTAATTTTTGCACGGATAATAACTCTAAGTAATATTCGTTTATACATTTGACTTAACTAATTTTTGTCATATTTTGTGTTCTTGTAAGTCATATAAGTATAGTTACTGCATGCCATATTTTGTATTATCGATGTTACAAATGAATTCTGTATATACTGATAGGCTGTATGGCCTAAAGTGAATAAAAAAATGAAATTGAATTGAGTACGCCTCCGAAGTATGGGATAACTGTAACGCCACTTTAACAAATAAACTTGAGAATATGCGATATGAAGCATGTCGAATAATTACCGGTTTACCCATCTTTACTAAGAAAGAATATATCTATAGGGAACATAGATGGCAATCACTAGCAGACAGACGAAGAAATCTGTTTAAATGGATTCGAAATGATCTCCTTCATATTTTGTCAACATTGTTTTAATATCTACACTCGCACAAACGATTACACACCATTTGTTGTAAACGTTAGTTGATATGATATAATATTGTATAACTGAAGACGAACCTGGGATGTTCACCACATAATTCACCTTTTATCCATACATTATTCGTACATGTCGCCAGTTTAATGCACAGGCGCTTGCATAGAAAATGTTATTTTCCTTTTTTTTTTGACAGTGGTATGTGTAATCTGTTAAACAGATTACACATACCACTGTCATATCAAAAAAAAAATGAAAGTCATATTTTCTATGCAAGCGCCTGTGGTTTAATGCACCCCGGGACGCTGTTATTGGTCAATCCAGTCAGAAATGAATTGTTTACGGCGCTTCAGAATGTTTGCTTCCGTTTGAATTGGCTTTCCATATTTTACTTTAAAACCTGTCACGATTTTAAGTTTGATGATGAACAATATCTCAAAGTTTTCATTACTTATGCGATTTAACGAAAATCGTCTCGATTACTTTTTGTTCGCCAACGCTCACAAAAACAAACCAAATATCACAGACTCGTCTCATAAAATCTCATATAAAATGTTCATTTATGATCCTGTATGATTACAATAGTAACGACACATTACGTCGAACACTGATTTATTTATTTATTTATTTATTTTTTCAATTTATTGAAGTTGTGCTGCCTGCAGCGTACTGTTCTCCATCCGTAAGTCGCGACGTCCGGAACATTTCACATCCGGCACACTTGACATCCGGAACATTCCACAATGAGGAATACTCTATACAACCGAAACATTCAACATTCGGAACACTCTACATGCGGGACATCCCACAATGAGTTATACTCTATACAACCGAAACATTCAACATCCGGAACACTCTACATTCGGAACACTGTCCATCCCTGTATAGAATCTTCTACCACTGATAACGTTTATCGTTTAAAAGAATCGCTAGTTTTTTATTGTACGGTGCATAAAATTCTTTTAGTGCAAGTCTCGTTTCCGGTAGCATAGGGGGCGCATCACTGTCTGCCTTCCGGTCCCGTCGTGTGTTTTTCGGAGCAGCTGACGACATCTCATTTAACAGGCCATCAGATATTGGAGCTGTGTGAGATAAAACGAACATCTTCGTTATTTACGAAGGCATATTAATTTGTCAGGAAAGCCAGAAATACTGTCGGAGCGTAATTGTTGTTAGCAAAGCCAGAAATACTGTCGGAGCGTAATTGTTGTTAGCAAAGCTTGAAATATTGTCAGAGTGTTAATTTGTCAGGACAGCTAGACATACTATTGAGTGTCATGGTGTCTAGTTACACACTGTCGTCCTGGTGTTTTGTTACACACTGTCGTCCTGGTGTCTATTTACACAATATCGTCCTAGTGTCTAGTTATACATTGTCGTCCTAGTGACTAGTTATACACTGTCGTCCTAGTGTCTAGTTACACACTGTCGTCCTAGTGTCTAGTTACACACTGTCGTCATGGTGTCTATTTACACAATATCGTCCTAGTGTCTAGTTACACACTGTCGTCCTAGAGTCTAGTTACACACTGTGGTCCTAGTGTCTAGTTACACACTGTGGTCCTAGTGTCTAGTTACACACTGTGGTCCTAGTGTCTAGTTACACACTGTCGTCATCGTGTCTAGTTACACACTGTCGTCCTAGTGTCTAGTTACACACTGTCGTCCTAGTGTCTAGTTGCACACTGTCTTCCTAGTGTCTAGTTGCACACTGTCGTCCTAGTGTCTAGTTACACACTGTCGTCCTAGTGTCTAGTTACACACTGTCGTCCTAGTGTCTAGTTACACACTGTCGTCCTGGTGTCTAGTTGCACACTGTCTTCCTAGTGTCTAGTTGCACACTGTCTTCCTAGTGTCTAGTTACACACTGTCGTCATAGTGTCTAGTTACACACTGTCGTCCTAGTGTCTAGTTACACACTGTCGTCCTAGTGTCTAGTTACACAATGTCGTCCTAGTGTCTAGTTACACACTGTCGTCCTAGTGTCTAGTTACACACTGTCGTCCTAGTGACTAGTTACACAATGTCGTCCTAGTGTCTAGTTACACACTGTCGTCCTAGTGTCTAGTTAATCAATGTCGTCCTAGTGTCTAGTTACACACTGTCGTCCTAGTGTCTAGTTACACACTGTCGTCCTAGAGTCTAGTTAATCACTGTCGTCCTAGTGTCTAGTTACACACTGTCGTCCTAGTGTCTAGTTACACACTGTCGTCCTAGTGTCTAGTTACACACTGTCGTCCTAGTGTCTAGTTACACACTGTCGTCCTAGTGTCTAGTTACACACTGTCGTCCTAGTGTCTAGTTACACACTGTCGTCCTAGTGTCTAGTTACACACTGTCGTCCTAGTGTCTAGTTACACACTGTCGTCCTAGTGTCTAGTTACACACTGTCGTCCTAGTGTCTAGTTACACACTGTCTTCCTAGTGTCTAGTAACACACTGTCGTCCTAGTGTCTATTTACACAATATCGTCCTAGTGTCTAGTTACACACTGTCGTCCTAGTGTCTAGTTACACACTGTCGTCCTAGTGTCTAGTTACACACTGTCGTCCTAGTGTCTAGTTACACACTGTCGTCATCGTGTCTAGTTACACAATGTCGTCCTAGTGTCTAGTTACACACTGTCGTCCTAGTGTCTAGTTACACACTGTCGTCCTAGTGTCTAGTTACACACTGTCGTCCTAGAGTCTAGTTACACACTGTGGTCCTAGTGTCTAGTTACACACTGTGGTCCTAGTGTCTAGTTACACACTGTCGTCCTAGTGTCTAGTTACACACTGTCGTCATCGTGTCTAGTTACACACTGTCGTCCTAGTGTCTAGTTACACACTGTCGTCCTAGTGTCTAGTTGCACACTGTCTTCCTAGTGTCTAGTTGCACACTGTCGTCCTAGTGTCTAGTTACACACTGTCGTCCTAGTGTCTAGTTACACACTGTCGTCCTAGTGTCTAGTTACACACTGTCGTCCTAGTGTCTAGTTACACACTGTCGTCCTAGTGTCTATTTACACAATATCGTCCTAGTGTCTAGTTACACACTGTCGTCCTAGTGTCTAGTTACACACTGTCGTCCTAGTGTCTAGTTACACACTGTCGTCCTAGTGTCTAGTTACACACTGTCGTCCTAGTGTCTAGTTACACACTGTCGTCCTAGTGTCTAGTTACACACTGTCGTCCTAGTGTCTAGTTACACACTGTCGTCATCGTGTCTAGTTACACAATGTCGTCCTAGTGTCTAGTTACACACTGTCGTCCTAGTGTTTAGTTACACACTGTCGTCCTAGTGTCTAGTTACACACTGTCGTCCTAGAGTCTAGTTACACACTGTGGTCCTAGTGTCTAGTTACACACTGTGGTCCTAGTGTCTAGTTACACACTGTCGTCCTAGTGTCTAGTTACACACTGTCGTCATCGTGTCTAGTTACACACTGTCGTCCTAGTGTCTAGTTACACACTGTCGTCCTAGTGTCTAGTTGCACACTGTCTTCCTAGTGTCTAGTTGCACACTGTCTTCCTAGTGTCTAGTTACACACTGTCGTCCTAGTGTCTAGTTACACACTGTCGTCCTAGTGTCTAGTTACACACTGTCGTCCTGGTGTCTAGTTGCACACTGTCTTCCTAGTGTCTAGTTGCACACTGTCTTCCTAGTGTCTAGTTACACACTGTCGTCATAGTGTCTAGTTACACACTGTCGTCCTAGTGTCTAGTTACACACTGTCGTCCTAGTGTCTAGTTACACAATGTCGTCCTAGTGTCTAGTTACACACTGTCGTCCTAGTGTCTAGTTACACACTGTCGTCCTAGTGACTAGTTACACAATGTCGTCCTAGTGTCTAGTTACACACTGTCGTCCTAGTGTCTAGTTAATCAATGTCGTCCTAGTGTCTAGTTACACACTGTCGTCCTAGTGTCTAGTTACACACTGTCGTCCTAGAGTCTAGTTAATCACTGTCGTCCTAGTGTCTAGTTACACACTGTCGTCCTAGTGTCTAGTTACACACTGTCGTCCTAGTGTCTAGTTACACACTGTCGTCCTAGTGTCTAGTTAATCACTGTCGTCCTAGAGTCTAGTTACACACTGTCGTCCTAGTGTCTAGTTACACACTGTCGTCCTAGTGTCTAGTTACACACTGTCGTCCTAGTGTCTAGTTACACACTGTCGTCCTAGTGTCTAGTTACACACTGTCGTCCTAGTGTCTAGTTACACACTGTCGTCCTAGTGTCTAGTTACACACTGTCGTCCTAGTGTCTAGTAACACACTGTCGTCCTAGTGTCTATTTACACAATATCGTCCTAGTGTCTAGTTACACACTGTCGTCCTAGTGTCTAGTTACACACTGTCGTCCTAGTGTCTAGTTACACACTGTCGTCCTAGTGTCTAGTTACACACTGTCGTCCTAGTGTCTAGTTACACACTGTCGTCCTAGTGTCTAGTTACACACTGTCGTCATCGTGTCTAGTTACACACTGTCGTCATCGTGTCTAGTTACACAATGTCGTCCTAGTGTCTAGTTACACACTGTCGTCCTAGTGTCTAGTTACACACTGTCGTCCTAGTGTCTAGTTACACACTGTCGTCCTAGTGTCTAGTTAATCACTGTCGTCCTAGTGTCTAGTTACACACTGTCGTCCTAGTGTCTAGTTAAACACTGTCGTCCTAGTGTCTAGTTACAGACTGTCGTCCTAGTGCCTAGTTACACACTGTCGTCCTAGTGTCTAGTTAATCACTGTCGTCCTAGTGTCTAGTAACACACTGTCGTCCTAGTGCTAGTTACACACTGTCGTCCTAGAGTCTAGTTACACACTGTCGTCATAGTGTCTAGTTATACACTGTCGTCCTTGTGTCTAGTTATACACTGTCGTCCTAGTGTCTAGTTACACACTGTCGTCCTAGTGTCTAGTTACACACTGTCGTCCTAGTGTCTAGTTACACACTGTCGTCCTAGTGTCTAGTTACACACTGTCGTCCTAGTGTCTAGTTACACAATGTCGTCCTAGTGTCTAGTTAATCACTGTCGTCCTAGTGTCTAGTTACACACTGTCGTCCTAGTGTCTAGTTACACACTGTCGTCCTAGTGTCTAGTTACACACTGTCGTCCTAGTGTCTAGTTACACACTGTCGTCCTAGTGTCTAGTTACACACTGTCGTCATCGTGTCTAGTTTTGATTGTTCGAAAATTTCATGCGTACAGAGTGGCAATTTAAAATCTCCGGTAGAGGGCCAGAACTGACGACTATAGGTAGAGGGCCAGAACTGACGACTATAGGTAGAGGGCCAGAACTGACGACTATAGGTAGAGGGCCAGAACTGACGACTATATATGCCAAGGGTTCGCGGAGTGTAACGTAATCAGAAAACCTTGGTTTGCGAAGATGAGTATAGATCGATATCAATACTTACGTAAATCCAGATATTTGAAAATGTCTTTAAGGTGGCGCTTTGTGTCAACAGCATAATCTTCTAACCGGATAAAAAGGAACTGGTCACGTGGGAATTTGTCTAACCAATCAGAAATATATATGTAATAAATTCCGAGGCGGAGCCGAGCCTGTAAAATAGATAGAGTCAAATTGAGGTTTTATTTCAGTCGATCCTAAATACTACAATGCATAAAGGCTTACAGATGTTAATCATTACCTAAACAGAGCTGTTGATTTTGTAAAATGACATCCAAACAAGGGAGACAACTCTGCGGTAGGCAGTACATACACAGATATCTCACGATCTGTTACGTAATATGTTTTCATATAGTAATCCGGCAGGTGCATATAATGTATATCATCGACCTTCTTTAAAATGTAATCATATTATCAATATCAGTGTAAATGTTAAAGGATTACGGGGCAAATCCTCTTCAATGCTGACTCATTTGAATTAACAAAAGTGATTCAACGCAAACTCTTATCTTCAATCTTTTACTGCTTTACTTAAGTGACTCAAATTGTCGATGGACTGAAAACCAATACAATATCATACTATCCTATAGATATACACACCTTACCGGTCACCTCTAGGTAATATACACACCTTACTGGTCACCTCTAGGTAATATACACACCTTACCGTTCACCTCTAGGTAATATACACACCTTACTGGTCACCTCTAGGTAATATACACACCTTACCGGTCACATCTAGGTAATATACACACCTTACCGGTCACCTCTAGGTAATATAGATATACACACCTTACCGGTCACCTCTAGGTAATACACACATTACCGGTCACCTCTAGGTAATATAGATATACACACCTTACCGGTCACCTCTAGGTAATATAGATATACACACCTTACCGGTCACCTCTAGGTAATACACACATTACCGGTCACCTCTAGGTAATATAGATATACACACCTTACCGGTCACCTCTAGGTAATACACACATTACCGGTCACCTCTAGGTAATATACACACCTTACCGGTCACCTCTAGGTAATATAGATATACACACCTTACCGGTCACCTCTAGGTAATATAGATATACACACCTTACCGGTCACCTCTAGGTAATATACACACCTTACCGGTCACCTCTAGGTAATATAGATATACACACCTTACCGGTCACCTCTAGGTAATATAGATATACACACCTTACCGGTCACCTCTAGGTAATATACACACCTTACCGGTCACCTCTAGGTAATATACACACCTTACCGGTCACCTCTAGGTAATATAGATATACACACCTTACCGGTCACCTCTAGGTAATATACACACCTTACCGGTCACCTCTAGGTAATATACACACCTTACTGGTCACCTCTAGGTAATATAGATATACACACCTTACCGGTCACCTCTAGGTAATATAGATATACACACCTTACCGGTAACCTCTAGGTAATATACACACCTTACCGGTCACCTCTAGGTAATATAGATGTACACACATTACCGGTCACCTCTAGGTAATATAGATATACACACCTTACCGGTCACCTCTAGGTAATATACACACCTTACCGGTCACCTCTAGGTAATATAGATATACACACCTTACTGGTCACCTCTAGGTAATATACACACCTTACCGGTCACCTCTAGGTAATATAGATGTACACACCTTACTGGTCACCTCTAGGTAATATACACACCTTACCGGTCACCTCTAGGTAATATAGATGTACACACCTTACTGGTCACCTCTAGGTAATATAGATGTACACACCTTACTGGTCACCTCTAGGTAATATACACACCTTACCGGTCACCTCTAGGTAATATAGATATACACACCTTACCGGTCACCTCTAGGTAATATAGATGTACACACCTTACTGGTCACCTCTAGGTAATATAGATATACACACCTTACCGGTCACCTCTAGGTAATATAGATGTACACACCTTACTGGTCACCTCTAGGTAATATACACACCTTACCGGTCACCTCTAGGTAATATACACACCTTACCGGTCAACTCTAGGTAATATAGATATACACACCTTACCGGTCACCTCTAGGTAATATACACACCTTACCGGTCACCTCTAGGTAATATAGATATACACACCTTACCGGTCACCTCTAGGTAATATACACACCTTACCGGTCATCTCTAGGTAATATACACACCTTACCGGTCACCTCTAGGTAATATAGATATACACACCTTACCGGTCACCTCTAGGTAATATAGATATACACACCTTACCGGTCACCTCTAGGTAATATAGATACACACACCTTACCGGTCACCTCTAGGTAATATAGATATACACACCTTACCGGTCACCTCTAGGTAATATACACACCTTACCGGTCACCTCTAGGTAATATACACACCTTACCGGTCACCTCTAGGTAATATAGATATACACACCTTACCGGTCACCTCTAGGTAATATAGATATACACACCTTACCGGTCACCTCTAGGTAATATCGATATACACACCTTACCGGTCACCTCTAGGCAATATACACACCTTACCGGTCACCTCTAGGTAATATACACACATTACCGGTCACCTCTAGGTAATATAGATATACACACCTTACCGGTCACCTCTAGGTAATATACACACCTTACCGGTCACCTCTAGGTAATATAGATATACACACCTTACCGGTCACCTCTAGGTAATATACACACCTTACCGGTCACCTCTAGGTAATATACACACCTTACCGGTCACCTCTAGGTAATATAGGTATACACACCTTACCGGTCACCTCTAGGTAATATACACACCTTACCGGTCACCTCTAGGTAATATACACACCTTACCGGTCACCTCTAGGTAACATAGATATACACACCTTACCGGTCACCTCTAGGTAATATACACACCTTACCGGTCACCTCTAGGTAACATAGATATACACACCTTACCGGTCACCTCTAGGTAAAATAGATATACACACCTTACCGGTCACCTCTAGGTAATATAGATATACACACCTTATCGGTCACCTCTAGGTAATATAGATATACACACCTTACCGGTCACCTCTAGGTAATATACACACCTTACCGGTCACCTCTAGGTAATATACACACCTTACCGGTCACCTCTAGGTAATATACACACCTTACCGGTCACCTCTAGGTAATATAGATATACACACCTTACCGGTCACCTCTAGGTAATATACACACCTTACCGGTCACCTCTAGGTAATATAGATATACACACCTTACCGGTCACCTCTAGGTAATATAGATATACACACCTTACCGGTCACCTCTAGGTTATATACACACCTTACCGGTCACCTCTAGGTAATATACACACCTTACCGGTCACCTCTAGGTTATATACACACCTTACCGGTCACCTCTAGGTAATATAGATATACACACCTTACCGGTCACCTCTAGGTAATATACACACCTTACCGGTCACCTCTAGGTAATATACACACCTTACCGGTCACCTCTAGGCAATATACACACCTTACCGGTCACCTCTAGGTAATATACACACATTACCGGTCACCTCTAGGTAATATACACACCTTACCGGTCACCTCTAGGTAATATAGATATACACACCTTACCGGTCACCTCTAGGTAATATACACACCTTACCGGTCACCTCTAGGTAATATAGATATACACACCTTACCGGTCACCTCTAGGTAAAATAGATATACACACCTTACCGGTCACCTCTAGGTAATATACACACCTTACCGGTCACCTCTAGGTAATATACACACCTTACCGGTCACCTCTAGGTAATATACACACCTTACCGGTCACCTCTAGGTAATATACACACCTTACCGGTCACCTCTAGGTAATATAAATATACACACCTTACTGGTCACCTCTGGGTAATATAGATATACACACCTTACCGGTCACCTCTAGGTAATATAGATATACACACCTTACCGGTCACCTCTAGGTAATATAGATATACACACCTTACCGGTCACCTCTAGGTAATATAGATATACACACCTTACCGGTCACCTCTAGGTAATATACACACCTTACCGGTCACCTCTAGGTAATATAGATATACACACCTTACCGGTCACCTCTAGGTAATATACACACCTTACCGGTCACCTCTAGGTAATATAGATATACACACCTTACCGGTCACCTCTAGGTAATATAGATATACACACCTTACCGGTCACGTCTAGGTAATATAGATATACACACCTTACCGGTCACGTCTAGGTAATATAGATATATACACCTTACCGGTCACCTCTAGGTAATATAGATATACACACCTTACCGGTCACCTCTAGGTAATACACACATTACCGGTCACCTCTAGGTAATATACACACCTTACCGGTCACCTCTAGGTAATATAGATATACACACCTTACCGGTCACCTCTAGGTAATATAGATATACACACCTTACCGGTCACCTCTAGGTAATACACACATTACCGGTCACCTCTAGGTAATATACACACCTTACCGGTCACCTCTAGGTAATATACACACCTTACCGGTCACCTCTAGGTAATATACACACCTTACCAGTCACCTCTAGGTAATATAGATATACACACCTTACCGGTCACCTCTAGGTAATATACACACCTTACCGGTCACCTCTAGGTAATATAGACACCTTACCGGTCACCTCTAGGTAATATAGACACCTTACCGGTCACCTCTAGGTAATATAGATATACACACCTTACCGGTCACGTCTAGGTAATATAGATATACACACCTTACCGGTCACCTCTAGGTAATATAGATATACACACCTTACCGGTCACCTCTAGGTAATATATATATACACACCTTACCGGTCACCTCTAGGTAATATAGATATACACACCTTACCGGTCACCTCTAGGTAATATAGATATACACACCTTACCGGTCACCTCTAGGTAATATAGATATACACACCTTACCGGTCACCTCTAGGTAATATAGATATACACACCTTACCGGTCACCTCTAGGTAATATAGATATACACACCTTACCGGTCACCTCTAGGTAATATACACACCTTACCGGTCACCTCTAGGTAATATACACACCTTACCGGTCACCTCTAGATAATATAGATATACACACCTTACCGGTCACCTCTAGGTAATATACACACCTTACCGGTCACCTCTAGGTAATATAGATATACACACATTACCGGTCACCTCTAGGTAATATAGATATACACACCTTACCGGTCACCTCTAGATAATATAGATATACACACCTTACCGGTCACCTCTAGGTAATATAGATATACACACCTTACCGGTCACCTCTAGGTAATATAGATATACACACCTTACCGGTCACCTCTAGGTAATATACACACCTTACCGGTCACCTCTAGGTAATATAGATATACACACCTTACCGGTCACCTCTAGGTAATATACACACCTTACCGGTCACCTCTAGGTAATATACACACCTTACCGGTCACCTCTAGGTAATATACACACCTTACTGGTCACCTCTAGGTAATATACACACCTTACCGGTCACCTCTAGGTAATATACACACCTTACCGGTCACCTCTAGGTAATATAGATATACACACCTTACCGGTCACCTCTAGGTAATATACACACCTTACCGGTCACCTCTAGGTAATATAGATATACACACCTTACCGGTCACCTCTAGGTAATATAGATATACACACCTTACCGGTCACGTCTAGGTAATATAGATATACACACCTTACCGGTCACCTCTAGGTAATATAGATATACACACCTTACCGGTCACCTCTAGGTAATATAGATATACACACCTTACCGGTCACCTCTAGGTAATACCGATGTACACAAGGCCGGACTCCCCACTTCTGGAAGCATTCTTTGTAGAGGTCTATTGTACTTGTCACAATTTCATGGAAATGTTTGGGTGACTTGTGTTCATAGAAATGGAGATAGTCTGAGTAGAGTCTGAAACAGATAAAATTGGCATTCATTCATTCATTCATTCATTCATTTATTCATTTATTCATTCATTCATTCATTCATTCATTATTCATTCATCCATCCATCCATCCATTCATTCATTCATTCATTCATTCATGCATGTATTCATTCATTCATTCATTCATTCATTAACATATTTTAGTTTAAATATGCTATCTAAATACTTTTTTTTTCTAAACATTTAAAGCATAAGGTTGGTTGATAAAGGTAGCGTGAAATGTACAAATACAAATTTATCGATAGTAAAAAAGCTATTCCCGCAAAAGCATGGCTAGATATAGAATTAAACCAGTGTAAGTGTAATTTACATTGAGTTAACAAAATCGAATTAAAAGAGGGATCTGCATAATGAAAGAAACGATAATTTTAACGTTATCCCAGAAACTGGATTATTCATAAAGAGTAAGTGTGTAACTGTTGACCGAGAATGTAAATATAACACATCACACAGTGTTAGTAACTAGTGTGTTACCTGTTTACCAAGGTAAATATAACACATTACACAGTGTTACCTGTTCACCAAGGTAAATATAACACATCACACCGTCTTAGTAACTAGTGTTACCTGTTTACCAAGGTAAATATAACACATCACACAGTGTTACCTGTTCACCAAGGTAAATATAACACATCACACGACTTAGTAACTAGTGTTACCTGTTCACCAAGGTAAATATAACACATCACACCGTCTTAGTAACTAGTGTTACCTGTTTACCAAGGTAAATATAACACATCACACAGTGCTACCTGTTTACCAAGGTAAATATAACACATCACACCGACTTAGTAACTACAGCGTTACCTGTTTACCAAGGTAAATATAACACATCACACCGTCTTAGTAACTACAGTGTTACCTGTTTACCAAGGTAAATATAACACATCACACAGTGTTACCTGTTTACCAAGGTAAATATAACACATCACACCGTCTTAGTAACTACAGTGTTACCTGTTTACCAAGGTAAATATAACACATCACACCGTCTTAGTAACTACAGTGTTACCACCGTCTTAGTAACTACAGTGTTACCACCGTCTTAGTAACTACAGTGTTACCTGTTCACCAAGGTAAATATAACACATCACACAGTGTTACCTGTTTACCAAGGTAAATATAACACATCACACCGTCTTAGTAACTATAGTGTTACCTGTTTACCAAGGTAAATATAACACATCACACCGTCTTAGTTACTACAGTGTTACCTGTTCACCAAGGTAAATATAACACATCACACAGTGTTACCTGTTTACCAAGGTAAATATAACACATCACACCGTCTTAGTAACTACAGTGTTACCTGTTCACCAAGGTAAATATAACACATTACACAGTGGTAGTAACTAGAGTGTTACCTGTTTACCAAGGTAAATATAGCACATCACACCGTCTTAGTAACTAGAGTGTTACCTGTTTACCAAGGTAAATACAACACATCACACCGTCTTAGTAACTACAGTGTTACCTGTTTACCAAGGTAAATATAACACATCACACCGTCTTAGTAACTAGAGTGTTACCTGTTTACCAAGGTAAATATAACACATCACACGACTTAGTAACTACAGTGTTACCTGTTTACCGAGGTAAATATAACACATCACACGGTCCTAGTAACTACAGTGTTACCTGTTTACCAAGGTAAATATAACACATCACACCGTCTTAGTAACTTCAGTGTTACCTGTTTACCGAGGTAAATATAACACATCACACCGTCTTAGTAACTACAGTGTTACCTGTTTACCGAGGTAAATATAACACATCACACCGTCTTAGTAACTAGTGTTACCTGTTTACTAAGGTAAATATAACACATCACACAGTGTTACCTGTTTACCAAGGTAAATATAACACATCACACCGTCTTAGTAACTACAGTGTTACCTGTTTACCGAGGTAAATATAACACATCACACCGTCTTAGTAACTTCAGTGTTACCTGTTTACCGAGGTAAATATAACACATCACACCGTCTTAGTAACTAGTGTTACCTGTTTACCGAGGTAAATATAACACATCACACCGTCTTAGTAACTAGTGTTACCTGTTTACCGAGGTAAATATAACACATCACACCGTCTTAGTAACTACAGTGTTACCTGTTTACCGAGGTAAATATAACACATCACACCGTCTTAGTAACTAGTGTTACCTGTTTACTAAGGTAAATATAACACATCACACAGTGTTACCTGTTTACCAAGGTAAATATAACACATCACACCGTCTTAGTAACTACAGTGTTACCTGTTTACCGAGGTAAATATAATACATCACACGGTCCTATTAACTACAGTGTTACCTGTTTACCAAGGTAAATATAACACATCACACCGTCTTAGTAACTTCAGTGTTACCTGTTTACCGAGGTAAATATAACACATCACACCGTCTTAGTAACTACAGTGTTACCTGTTTACCGAGGTAAATATAACACATCACACCGTCTTAGTAAATACAGTGTTACCTGTTCACCAAGGTAAATATAACACATCACACCGTCTTAGTAACTACAGTGTTACCTGTTTACCAAGGTAAATATAACACATCACACCGTCTTAGTAACTACAGTGTTACCTGTTTACCGAGGAAAATATAACACATTACATCGTCTTAGTAACTACAGTGTTATCTGTTTACCAAGGTAAATATAACACATCACACAGTGTTACCTGTTTACCGAGGTAAATATAACACATTACATCGTCTTAGTAACTAAAGTGTTACCTGTTCACTGGATTTCTTAACATAATGATGAGTTTGGCGCAGGGGTTCATGTCATAGACGAAGTTGCCCGGGGTATGGCGTGGTACGATCGTGTCTTTGTTCTCGGGGAGCTGCATGTACAGGTCTGTGTCCCAGACAGTGGACGGACTAAAATCACCTGTACATTTAAAACACTATTACGTCATCTGTACATTTAAAATACTATTACGTCACCTGTACATTTAAAATATCATTACGTCACCTGTACATTGAAAATATTATTACGTCACCTGTACATTGAAAATATTATTACGTCACCTGTACATTTAAAATACTATTACGTCACCTGTACATTTAAAATACTATTACGTCACCTGTACATTTAAAATACTATTACGTCACCTGTACATTTAAAATATTATTACCTCACCTGTACATTTAAAATACTATTACGTCACCTGTACATTTAAAATATTATTACGTCACCTGTACATTTAAAATACTATTACGTCACCTGTACATTTAAAATACTATTACGTCACCTGTACATTTAAAATATTATTACGTCACCTGTACATTTAAAATACTATTACGTCACCTGTACATTTAAAATACTATTACGTCACCTGTACATTTAAAATACTATTACGTCACCTGTACATTTAAAATACTATTACGTCACCTGTACATTTAAAATATTATTACGTCACCTGTACATTTAAAATACTATTACGTCACCTGTACATTTAAAATACTATTACGTCACCTGTACATTTAAAATACTATTACGTCACCTGTACATTTAAAATACTATTACATGAATGTAATCAATGACGGAGAAGACACGCTTCTATAACGCGGTTTTTTTCGGGGATTT
Source organism: Pecten maximus (assembly GCF_902652985.1). NCBI lineage: Eukaryota > Metazoa > Mollusca > Bivalvia > Pectinida > Pectinidae > Pecten > Pecten maximus. The sequence continues at coordinate 35,846 of NW_022979179.1, forward strand.
TT
>NW_022979180.1:0-30238 GCF_902652985.1 Pecten maximus
TCCCTTTTAAAAAAAAATTTTCCCCCCTTTTTAAAATTTTTCGGTTTTAAAATTTTTTATCGTTAATTCCAGAAAACCTCTCTTGCTCATAGACATGGAAAAAAACATCTCTTAAATATTTAGTCCATTTCAACCATAGAATTAAAAGAAACAATTTTCCCATTTTCATTTTTGATATCTGAATCCTGGTGGTAAGTGAATTATACAGGGAAAGTGGATTTTTGACTGCATTACCATTATTCTCGGTCTCGACCCTCTACTCAAAGGACATTTAATGACCGTCTATTAATGACTTAAACCAAATACAACGAACAGTTTTAACAGCTATCCTGCAAAAGAGAAGGGAAGCTGACAATCAGGCCAGTATGTGCTGCCATGATTGTGTCTTTGGGCAAGATCACGTTACCCTTATTGCCCTGGATGGCATGCAATGGGCATCTTGTATGTTGTTCAGTCAGGTAGTCACCAACTACTACAAGGGGCCCAGCCACAGACTAGGAGATTCTACTGATTTTTCCAGAAACCAGGCAAACTGGCCTACACTGATACCTTATAAGAAGTTTTAAACATTTATTTGAAAAGATAACATGATTTGTTTTTACTTGGTAAACTTCATTTTCATAAACTATTGTTCCATTTCCTGGATGGCATGTGGACAGACAGGCTTACTGCATGTTGTTCAGAGGTAGTCAATAACTACTACAGGGAGACCCAGCCTCAAACTGACTCTGGTTATTAACAGGGTGATAGCCCAAGCTAACAAACCAAATATTGGTCAGAAACTGGGCAAACTGGTGTACACTGCTACCTGATAAAAGGTATTGACACAAAATATGATTTATTATGCATGGTTAAGCTTACATAAATTATTGTTCAAATTCACATAAAACAATTTAAAACTTGCGAATGACCTTATTTTCATCTGTGATAGAAGAAGGGAGATAGCTCGCTCACCTGTTCTTGGTATTTGATTAATTATACTGTACCATCCATATTAATTAAATGCTTTTCCAGATATTTCCCTAAGTTCTTTTCAATGATCGATATGATGATGTTCGATCATGAACTCAAAAGTGATTCCGACTCTGCTCATGATGGACCACTGACATTGTCTGACAAAGACACTGATACTGACTTTGAACTATAGGGAAAGTTTTGAAATACCATTAAATGAAATGGCTATTTCAAACAAAGAAACAATTTTCCTTTCTCTCATTTGTATCATTGGGGAATAAATACAAAAATGGGATTTTCCTCATAGAAGTGCGATTTATTAACAGTTTTCTCCAAGATTAATATTCGGACGAGCAAATTCCCCTCAAATCCTAAATATTCCTATCTGAATGATCTAATTCCAATTTTTCAAGGATATTTAGAAATTGATCGATTGCAATGAATTTTGGTTTGTAGGTACATCATGGGTCACCCGTTACTCTTATAACCTCACTTTAACGTTTGTAACAAAATGGTTGTCATTACCTGGTCTTTAATTGGTCCAAATTAAGATACAGCGGAACTTCGTTAACTCGAACTCGAATACCCCGCTTAACTCGAAGTACCTCGTCGGTCCCGGCCGAATTCTCTCTTTATCTTAGTAAAGAAAACTCGGAAAACTCGAACTCGGAAAACTCGAAAAACTCGGATAATACGAAGTGAAAATTTGGTCCCATCAATAAAAATCCTATCAGAAATGATCGAATAACTCGAAGTATAATTTTCGTCGATCGGTGGTAAACGCCGACATTTTTTGAGAGCTAAATTCCGTTTGTAATACCGAACATATCGGCACTACTAACCTACATGCTATTATAAGTGTTTCATAATTTTTCATAAAAGAAATTGTCGGTTGAATCTTATAACAACAAGTCTTGGTGATAAAAAGTACTGCTTTACTTACATCAGGTAATTTCCTAAGGCGGTCGCCGATATTAGTACACACGATAGTCAACAACTCATTTACCCGTTCGCTCAAGCGGAACTAATCTCTGACACACCGGTAGATCTACCCGGCTGATGTTTTTACAGGTGTAGAAATGACACAGTCACCGGCGCCTATTAAATCTTTAAACTGCTGAAACAATAGCGTAATTACTGCCGAGGTGTTCAGAGTACAACTGTAACGGTCAGTGCTGTCTATTAAATCAGATAAAACGCCAACTCAGTTACAGTAACATTTTATACGCACATGCGCAGCCCAACTTCCGGTGCTAATACACATGGAAATGGCGTGGTTATCAATAAAAAGTAAGTAGGCCGATCAAACAGTATTTTATATATGTCCAATAAAAGGTAATGGTTCTGTTACGTTTTGCATGCAATTTGTGTTAAACTTAAACGGTTATTTGTTTTGACATGAATAACTTGTTATTTTGTCGAATTCCGTTTTATCGTTTACCTTTTGCAAACATGACTTGCACATCAGATCGTTATTGAAGTGACTAAGTGAAAGAAACTTTATCGTGACTGTATATCGGCAAAACTACACCAAATTACAAGTAACATAACGAAACATTACATATATATTTACATGTATTGACCAGTCTTCAGACTAAACTGATGAGCGACAGAGCGAAGTTATAATGATTATATAATGTTGACAAATATTGACCAAACTTTTCACCAAAAATGATAACTCGCTTAATTCGAACACTCGGAAAACTCGAAATTTTTTCGTGGTCCCGTCGACTTCGAGTTAACGAAGTTCCACTGTATATTATCCATCTGATTTTAATGACATTTGATATGTATATAGATACATCATGGGACACCAGTCTTTCTCTTAAACTCATTTTCACATTTCAACAAAATGGTTGCCATTTCCTGGACTCTGATTGGTCCAAACTTAGTTTGTCTGATTTTGATGAAATTTGCTGTGTAAGTACATCTGTGGACACCTGTGATACTTGTAACCTCATATTCACATTTAAACAAGATACCCATGGGGCCTGTATCGCTCACCTTGTTGGATTTGACCAAATGTCAAAATAATGTTCATGTTCAATTTGTTAATACATATACAAAAATGTACTCTCTGAAAGACCATATGGATTATTTTTACACCGTAATGGTGTTTAAAGAAACTAAGTCCCTTAGGGTGGGGAAAACCCTTTGGCCTATTTTTACATAAGAATTGTGTTTATCCCTTAATGCCCAGCGATACTATACATAGTTATGGGATTGAGGGTCACAGTAACCATTTATGCAAAATCTGTTCCCCCATCACCACGGATGTTTCTGACCAAATTGGGTTCAAATCCATTTAAAACTCAAATCTCTATTTCCCCTATTTGGCCCCTACCTTCAGGCCCCTTGGGGGTCAAAGTCAATATTTATATAAACTCCCTTTCCCCCTTCCCCTAAGGATATTCCAGACCAAATTTGGTTCAAATCCATTCATAACTTTATGAAAAATAGCAATTTAAAGGATAAACCCCTATTTCCCTATTTGGCCCCGCCCCTCAGGCCCCTGAGGGTACAGAGTAAAAATTTATCCAAACTCGGTTCCCCTTCTCTCAAGGATGTTCTTGACCAAATTTGGTTAAAATCCATTTAACACTTTATGGCAAATAGCAATGTAAAGACTAATCTCTATTTCCCCTATTTGGCCCCGCCCCTCAGGCCCCTCAATATTTATACAAACTCTTTCTCCCTTAATCTCTGGACGTTCCTGACCAAATTTAGTTAAAATCCATTCGTAACTTAATAATTAATAGCGATTTAAAGGATTAACCCCTATTTTCCCTATCGGACCCCACTCCTCAGTCCCCTGGGGATTCAGAGTAAAAATTTATACCAACTCGGTTCGCTTTCTCCAATGAATATTCCTGACCATATTTGGTTAAAATCCATTTAAAACTTTATGACTAGTAGCAATTAAAAGACTAATCTCTATTTCCCCTAATTGGCCCCGCCTCTTAGGCCCCTAGGGGTACAGAGTAAAAATTCATATAAACTCTGTTCCCCCTCCCCTCAAGGATGTTCCTGACCAAATTTGGTGAAAAGCTATTCAATACTTTAGGACTAGTAACGATTTAAAGGAGTAACCCTATTTCCCCTATTTGGCCCCGCCCCTCAGGCCCCTGGGGGTTCAGAGTAAAAATTTATAGTATATATATAGTAGTAGCAATTTAAAGAAAAAGTTGACGGACACCGGACGACGGACGACGGACGACGGACGCTGCACCATGGCATAAGCTCACCGGCCCTTCGGGCCAGGTGAGCTAATAAAATGGCCTCCATTAACTGGCCTCTGCTTGGTCCAAATTAAGATGTGGTATTTTGATGAAATTTGATAATGGTGCAGGTACACAATGGGACACTGTTTACTCTCATCACCTCACTTAAACGTTTTAACAAATTTGTCGCCATTTTTACTGACCACTGATTGGTTAACATTAAGATATTGTCGGATTTCAATGAGATTTGGTATGTAGGTACATAATTGGACACCGGTCACTCTTGTAGGCTCACTTTCGCATTTAACGAAATGGCCGCCTTTTCAATGCCTCTGATTGGTCCAATTTAAGATATTGTCCGATTTTGATGACATTTGATATGCAGGTACATCATGGGACAGCAGTTACTCTTGTAACCTCTCTTTCACATTTTAACAATATGGCCGCCAATTGCTGGCGTCTAATTGGTCAAAATTAAGATATTGTGCGATTACGATTAAATTTGGTATGTAGGTGTATTAGGGGACATGGGTATCGTTGCCATGTGAACAACACAGTCTTTTATTGGTCGAAATGTATATATCAAGCGGTTTTGATGAAAACCGTGCTGAAAAGGAGTTATCGCCCCTCACTACACTTCATTCTTTATGTGACACTCCTTTAGGTGTCACCACACTAGTAAATGTAGTAGAGAATATTTAGTAATATCGGGTAGCTTTGGATAAAATTGGGCAGTATTGGGTAGAAACGAGAATGTATGATACCCTTTGGTATAAAAACAATAAAAGTCAGTGATGATTTAAGTCTTATAAAATATATCTTTGAAATCGACATGGTACTATAATTCTATAGTAGCCAAGTATTTGTTGTGTTGATGAAACCAACCCAGATATGTTTACGGCGGTATAACAAATACCTTTTCTTTTAATATTCATTTTAAGATACATATACATGTATATTCAAGAAAAAAAATTCATCTGAGTATCTGTGATTTTACGTATATATATTCTAGCATATCATTTTAAAGTGAAATGATTGCATTTTCTCCTAACGAAGCTGATAACAGTCATGATATCGCTCTTATATTTTACTAACACTCTTCTGAGGTATCGGGATATTTTCTGCAAACAATTCACATCACTGAATTGGCGTGGACAAAATTTGAAAGATATTTCGGGACATCAAAGAGTGACGTGTGAATTCCTAGCATGTCACATATTTTAAGGAGTTCCGATTTTGCGTGTTGTAAGTCATGCTGAACAATTGCAACATTGCAAATTGCCACGGTATTTTGGGTGTTACTGTTTTTACAGTCAAAGAACTTCGTACCGAAGAATTGAATTTTACCAGAATGGATCAGTTCATCAATTTTTGTCCCGAATTCTTGTTTGCGCAGAAGATGTTGGTGTACAGGCAAAGCACACGTGATACCCATAATGTGGACGTTTGATTTTTCTGACGGAACTGGCGGTCGGATTCCAGCGGCAATAAACATAACATACCAAAGCGGATCAAATCCGAACAATTATATGTCCAGTTTCGGACATAATCCCCATTCATTCGCCCATTGATCTCTAGCAGCTTCGGACCTGTGGACGTAAATTTCATCTCCACGCTGAAAACGCCGTTACGGAGGCCGATATCAATACAACAGTGTGATGCTGCTTTCCTAAGTTGCGCGGCTTTGGAGGGAGGTAGACATGTCGGCATTGACATAGACGTTTCCAGAAAGGATCCTTTTCTTGTAGGACCATTGTCTGAAACAATGGCGGCGATGACTTCTCCTTGATACAAGATCACATCTATGTCATGTTCAGTGCCCTCAAAATATTCCATAATTATCATTGAATTCCTGGCTGCCAGACCATTGCTTATTTTCTTACCCAGACGTTCATATTCATCTTCGTTCTGAATCATCTCAACTCCATTCCCGCGCGTGCCAGTATCCGGTTTACAAACCGCCGGGAGTTTAACCATTTCTGAGGCAGATCTCAGTGATTCTGCGCATGTGATCTGAACAAATAGTCCGGTGTACTCGTACGTTCTGGGGAACTGTCGAACACCGTTGGTTTCTTTCTGGAGGTACATGTGTGTTGAACTTTTGCTCCTGACATTCGTCGTTCCCAATACGCCGGCACCTCCAGTCAGCTCTAGCCTCTCACATAAATAAGCAGCTAGTGGTCCGCATTCATCAGTGAACGTACAGCATCCATTAATGGAGAGCTCAAGAGCTGTCAATATCTGCGCTATTCTGTCAGCATGTGTTTCGTCTTGTCGATGGTCAGTGAAGTCGTATTCTATATACGTGCAGACATCAACAGGTGGTGTAATATCGGACTTAGTCTGAACCAGAACCAACTGAAACAGTTAATTGACATATTCATAATAAATTACATTAAACCGTGTCAAACATTGACAATTGATAATTAAACGCTTGTTTTAACAAATTTGTATACAAAGGTATTACGTTATAAATATGACGATTTGATGTGTGTATTGAGAGCATATATACAATTATATTATTTCACAACATTAAACAAACATCATATGACCAGTTTAGTTAAGTAAGAAGTGTAATAAACTGTCCAGATTGGTAACTAGGATTAGATGTTATAAATAATCGTATTGGTGAATAAAATGTTATCAGTTCATTAATTTTCCACAGCGGAAAATACATAACTAATTCTTGAAATCAGAGAAATATGAAAATTGTGAAAACAAATATATTTATTGAAATGAAAAACATATTTATATACAAAACATATGCATCCTGTAAGTAATGAAATTTTACAAATAAATATATATCAATAAACTGTATGTACTATAACACTAGATATGTATACGTCCGAGATAAAGTGTCCACATTCGTCACTGTATTCAAATATGTCCATAGATAAAACAACAGTAAATATACAGATTACTTACAGGTAAATAAACAAATATAACTTAAAATGATGATGACAAGTAATATAAACTGTACTTACTTTGACTCCATAGTTCGTAAGAGTAGACCGAATCCATTTTCGGTTGATCTGTTCGTCACCAAGAACCAATATTGTTTTATTTTCTAAGAGATGTTTCTCTGTCTCCGGCAAAATGCTTTTATCTAACACCATCTCCATCTTAATCGGGTGTGGCATTGTGCTACCTGTGATATTGAAACATATTATGGAGTTTTAATCAGGAATGTCATCAACACAGCTCTCTGAGCCTAGACCATACAATTTCCTAATTTAAATGAGAGTTACCTTATTCTTTATATCTTTAAAAAATATTTCAGCTAAAAAGATGTAATTTAAATGCGTCTTTAAATGTTAAACATATCGTAGGCAATAAAAACTTCTGTTTGATATATGTATATATATATGTGTGTAATCTCAATGACGTACAAAACTGTTTTATTAATTTCCACAAAAGAAAAAAAAACTTCGTTGTTTATATATGGTGGAAATCAGTTCTGTAAAAATGAACCAGTTTGAGCACATCAATTAAGCGGCATACGCCACAGTAAGTAAGTGATCGTTCAATATCACACAATATACAATAAACACACTACAAGGAAAAAAACGGATAATTCGCTAAGATATTACGAACTTCTCTATATCTCTACATACAATAAATTCTGCCTTTCAAATAACAAAATATGCGATCTTTTTTCGGAAGGGCCGCAAATAACCAAATAATAATATAGAGTGTACAAAAAAGTATAAAAGTCACAAGATCAGCACGTGTATCCCTGTCACCGAATTTTTGAGAAATGAGTGTCACCACAAAGGCAAACAAATTATGACCGTATCTGAGCGTCACCGTTCGAGCGCATTATCGGCGTAATGGAGCGAAAATCACATCCGAATCTGTTAATATCGGCCCTATGTATGGGCCAGGCATTTTTGCCAGGTAAGGCTGACTTGGTAGTTATTTGATGACCAATCTAAATGATGAGAACAATCAGACGTGATCCTATTGCATATAAATGTGTTATTGCCCTTATAATCAGACGTACTCGTGAAGATAAAGAATCAGGTATAGAACCCCTGCATATAGTTTGTGTTACCTGAAGTTTAGTTTCTATCACAGATTTTGATTTATGGATGAGGAGGGTTTGGGAGGGAGACATGAACTCTATATCACCAACCCGGCTATATAGTTATAGGTAAGCGAGAGTGCATCAGTATGATCAGTAGGAATTATAACAAAGAAGTAAACATTTTTGTGCAAAGTTTCAAAATGTTTAATTCTCCATATGTACGGCTTATAGTGCTACCTCACTGCAGAAGGTCGCCAGTAGGACACTTAATCTTGTCATACTGTACTGACTAAGGGTGAACCAGTACATCTAACATAAAGTGCTGAAGTGGACCAAGCAGAGGATACCCATGTGTATCAATAATCATGAACTGTACTTAATATGCTGTCATATATTCAGAATAGTTCACTGTATATAAACATTACGTACAAAAGTCAGGGAACATTAGATAGAAAGTGACCAGCTACTTAAGTGATACAAAATGGTGTTTTCGACAACAGGTGACATATAGGTCACCCGAATGCATTAGCCTTTTTATCAAGGGGTCGTTGACTTCTGACTCCGGTATGTTTGTAGGCGTCTAATCATAGACCATACCGACATTATAATGAAACCGTAACTCGAACCCAATATCAATAAAACGAGAGCAAACAACGCCATGTAAATCTGGATAAAATCCAGCGTTTATTGCATTTTTAATCAAATTAGTGCGGTGAGAATGTAAAAACAATAAAATAGTAAAAACACTTGGTGAGGATACTCTCAGGATCATTTCTGGTAAATCAGAGCTGAATCCGAATGGATGATCTTGAGAAGTTTGAAATGTTAAAAGTGTACGTAAGGCGGACGGTTCACGGTGGGTGGCTTGGTTTTCTTTAGTTTTGTTGGTTTAACGTTTAGGACGGTTTAGCTATTAACAGCTAAGGTCATTTAAGGACGGCCTCCCGTGCGAGTGATATACATGCGTTTGACGAGTGCGTAAGTTTGTTTTTGGAGGCTGCAGTATGTTTGTGTTATGGCATACGACGGCGGACGAAGGACGATGACAATTTGTCATCCTGACCATTTGGTTCAAATGACATTGAAAAGAAAAAAAAAACTTTTCCGCTAGGCCTACCTGCCCTTTCAGACTCCTTAATGCATATACATAAATATATTATACATGCACAAAAATCATGTGACATTAACTGCATTGTGATATCAGCTGTATATAAGTGGTGTTGTCAACAGCAGGTAGCATATAGGTGGACTTGTACCTGAGTACATTAGCACTTTTATCTAGGGGTCGTTGACTTCTGACTTCGGTATGTATATTGACGTCTAATGATAGAGAATACCGACATAATAACGAAACCGTAAATCAAATCCACTATCAATAAAACGAGAACAAACAACGCCATGTAAATCTGGATCAAATCCAGCATTAATGGTATTTAACAATTCTAAACAAGTGTGGTGATAATGTACCAATACCATATAAACATATCTCCGTATCACCCTGGTCAATGGTCCCCACCACACTCTACATGGGTCCATATTTTCATTACAAAAATCCATTAATCTAATTTCCTTTCTTAATTCACCAAAAATATCTCCATGATGAAAATCACAGCCGAAAATGTGCAGATGGGTCCCATCATCTGATGTCCAGGGACGCTGAATGGAATTAAACATCATGTCTGGTAGATCCCTATAGGAACCACGGAACAAAATGGTTTCCCATAGAAGATAATGATAACGTTTACCACTGTCCTGCTTAAATGGAGTTTTCACTGGTCCACTAGCCCTTATTTTAAAAAAATAACCTGTAAATGGAATATCTAAAAATTCTACCAATATGAACTTTTTCATATGGGGGGCACAATCTTGTATTGAATTCAGTACCAAAAATGCACCTGAATTTACAACAAATTACAAACTTTCTAACAAGGTGTTACAGATAGTAGCATGACTGTCAAATATAAGTTAGTAATGGAATAACGTCAGTGTCATTTGAAGTTACTGAGGAGGCCACATGTTCTGGTGAGTAACAGTAATGACAGCAACGACGCCACGCCCACTATTCCTCGGTGTCACATGTGTTTGGTCCACGTGGTTCATTAAATAACTACAAATAATGAAATAAATAACTTACAATATATTCGGAGACGATTTATTTTTTTATGTTTTAACGTCATTTTTTCTACAGCAATTCTTGTTGTTGTTTTTCAACTATCCGTGCCAGCAATCTTTTTTGAAAAATATTTTGACATTAGAAATCGGCAATTTTCAGTTTTCATGAGTTGATTTTGTGTAGCCCGCACTCATGCATGACTATTATTTATTTATTTATTTTGCCAATCATTCGAGATATACACTTTTTACTATTTTACATATACAACAAGTAAACATCATATGATGTTTCTAAGATAGAATCTTTCATTAGCCCATTTTTTCGATTGATGAATTTAAATTGTGCTAGGTTTTAAACACATCAATTCAGAATATATTACTACATTTTTTGCACATTTCTGCACATATTCATTGCCATAATTGGCATATTGTTGTGGTGATTTGCAGAGGAAAACATATGTGAAGGTTGTCTCTTAATTATCAATATAATTAACCAATTAATTACTGTTATAAACTGTATAAAGTTTTATTTACTCATGTCATGTCAGGACCTGGCTCTTGATTGGAAAATGAACCTTTTGTATAAACTAATGTTCTCATTGACATAGATTAATTTTGCATGAATTTATGTAATAAAGTTAATTGATCAGAGTGCATTTGTTATTTTTATTAATTGGTTGTGCATGTGGAGATAATTAAACTGGACAAGTACCCCTTGTATCCGCATTGTTTTGACCAAACAGTCCAGTTTTCTTCTGCTCTAGTTTTTACAGACACTCCAGATAAGTTCGATTTACATTACACGCACACTTTCGTCTAGTTGTTTCTTATTTCAGTCTGTTTCGAACACATTTGTTGACTTAGGATGCATATGAGGTATCCATTCATGTTATATGAAGTGAAAATACATTTGTACAAATAGATATTGCCCAATAATCTGGCATTTTACATGTATTTTGTGGCATTTACGTAAATTGTTCACATCCACACTCCAAAATACGGTGGTTCCTACCCACAGTTTATAAATGAATATTGTGTTTGGTGTTGTATAAATCGATTTATTGACATGTGTGTTCAAAATGCGGCGTCATGTTAAAGGGGAAAAGTTTATTACTCCAACATGAATTAAGACATATGAGGGAAGGACCACATCAATGTGAGTTTTGTGACATACTGTGTTTCAGCAAAGAAAATGACAAAGTTTCGCACAATGAGAAAAAGACCTTGTGAAAGAAGTCCACTTGGTTACAGATATACAGTAAGTAGTTTACAAGGTTAATTGTTAATTTGTGGCAACTATTTTCGACTTTTGCTTCCCGCCAAACATCCTTTTTAAGCTGATAGTCTCATAAGATTTTGATGTAAAGCTTGTACAGCAATAGGCGCCTAACACATTTGACTGTTAGCCCAATGTTAAAGGGGGGATGTGTATTAGTCCAACTCCGTGCACTGTGAAAATGATCTTCAGTTAAAAATCACTAGACCATGAACTCTGCTCGACGCTGCATACTTTCGGCAGATTTTTCAAGAAAGTGTCCATCCATAGTACTCTTGCATGTGCTCGTAAAACATTACAAATCGAACATTGGAACAGCACAGATCAGTTACACAACATTTCTTTTTTAAGCAATTGCAGAGCGAAATGCCGCGTTTGAGTAAAGTCGATAGGGGTAGGGCCATTGCTCTGATAATGCAGGGGCATTCACCACGTCATGTACCCCAGCAATATTGTGTACATGAGGCAACAATATCCCATTTATTGGGTGACCGTCCCTGGAGCGGACGCCCGAGCTTTACGTCGTGACGTCAAGATAGAGGCATACGTCTCTCGCACCTCCGTAAACGATTGCAGACGGAGACGGCACGTCAAGTTTTCAACACTCATGTTTGATCAGTGTGTCAAGGAGCGGTTAGAAATCTGTTGTGGGAGTTTCAACTAAGGCCATGACGTCCCTGTATTGGCCCGTCACTTACGCAGAGGCGACGCTAACGTCGAATGCATTAGCTGTTTGCACATCCATCCACTCGGTTTCGTTTGGTCGACTGGAGACGCGCGTTGTTCACTGACGAGTCTCGCTTTACACGTCTGACGACAACATGTCTATCGAGGTCGTGGTGAGCGATATTCTGACTCCTGCTTAATGGAAAGCGACATATTCTTTGGAGGGTCTATTATGGTATTGGCAGCGATATCTCAAGACGTGAAAACACCTCTCGTGTTTATCGACAGTTATCTTACAGCAGGAAGATATCGAAGATGAGGTCTTGAGACCACACATTATTCTTCTTATCCATCAACGGAACATAACGTTGTAGCAGGACAATGGGGCCACGGTGGCCGAGTGGTTAAGGTGTCCCGACACTTTATCACTAGCCCTCCAACTCTGGGTTGCGAGTTCGAAACCTACGTGGGGCAGTTGCCAGGTACTGACCGTAGGCCGATGGTTTTTCTCCGGGTACTCCGGCTTTCCTCCACCTCCAAAACCTGGCACGTCCTAAAATGACCCTGGCTGTTAATAGGATGTTAAATCAAAACAAATCAAACAAACCAAACTTATCCATTAATGTAACATTACGTTGTAGCAGGACAGCGTGAGGCCCCTTGTTGCCAGGTTTTTTTCCTGCTCAAAACAACGTTCTAGTTCTTGATGGACCACAATACAGTCCAGATATGTCCCAATCGAGCATTTGTGGGACGAGCTAGACAGTAGGGTTAGGAAGTGCGTCAACGTCCCATATCACGCCGCTTCACTCACGCCCTTATTCAGGATTAAAATGAACTACCGTGTACATCGAACTTGTCCGGAGTGTTTGTAAATTCTAGAGCAAGATATTACTGGACTGTTTGGTAAAAAAAACAATGCAGATTTAAGGGGTATCATGGGCCTATAGCGGTTTAAATCATGTCGTAATCCAGATATTACTTGTTTTTTTACACTTACACTTGATACTTGCAAAGGCTAAGGAGCTAAAACTGCGGTCATATTGCAGTGATGACTTCCGGTTTCCTTCGGTGTTACGAACACGCTTGACAGCGCTGTAGTTTTGGCGAAAAATATCCCTAACCCCCAATTTCAATATTTTCATTATTTCGTAAAATCATACGGTTTAAGTCACGATATCTGTGATATGTCGGTAATTTTTTTTTGATAAAAAAAATCTTAAAGTAATTTATGATATAATTATTATTTACGACAGAATTATGTGCAATTCTTTTTTTGTTTTTTTTTTGCAAGCCAGGAAATAGGCAATATTGAAGGCTGAATTAAGGTATTTGTAACAATACAGAGTTGAATCACTTTAGAAAAATGCCTTAACTGAAACAAATTTTAGATCTTATTAAGACAGACAGACTGTTGTTGTGTAGAAATTGAAATGTATTCCAGTCATTTTTTCTTAAGTTTCACTTCGTATCCTAACCTTAATCTGTGGGTTAAAATAACAACATTTGGGGTAGGTTAGGGCACAATATCACCGAAACCGTAAATCAGTTGTATGCAGTGTTTTGATAGGTGAAATAAGAAAATGTAATGTTTTTCATTAGTGAAAATAATCACTTTCACAGAATGAATCATTTTCTATATTTCACTGGTAAAAATGTAACAGATAATCACATCTGTTTCGTATACGATCAGTTACAAAATGCGGCCGCGGTGGCCGAGTGGTTAAGGTGTTCCGACCTTATGTGTGTTGCGACATGCATGGCTAGGTACACATGACGGCGTATACATTAACATCTTTATCAGATTAAATTGTGTCATTGAATGTCGATTAGACTCCTTAGGAAGAGTTTACCGTACACCAACAATATATATAATGACGTTAACACGATTTTAAAATCACTGATGTGAAGTCGTATAAGTATGAACTAGTTTAGTGGTAATTAACAATAAACAAACTGTTTATGATCAAACTTATCCAGGTAAATATGTCTCGGGTCAAGGCCGTTGGAAGTTGTCCTCTCGTATTTTGCATTGATGGCATAGTTTTTCATGATGTACGTCACAAAGTAAATATCAATTTCGTCATGCCTTTAATCAAGAATAATAAAATATTATCAATACAGATAATTGAAAACGTTACAACATCATGCTTAAGAAATTGTATTTATAGAGGTTACACAACGAGTGGTTGTTGGATATGGAATTTATTTCACACGAGTAAGTTATTTTTTAAAAGTTACAAAAGACACGAGCTTTAGCGAGTGTTTTTTGCAACTTTTAAAAAATAACTTACTCGTGTGAAATAAATTCCATATCCAACAATTTCGAGTCGTGTGACCTGTTTCTACCACAATAATATCGGCTTGAATCAAAGGGAAACGTGGCCAAGTATAATTTCGCGTATGCAAATAAAGTGTACCGGTGACGTCCGGGACCCGGTGATGTGACGTCATTAGATTATTGATGACGTCAATAACAATTGCGGCTTGGGTCAAAGTTCACCGTGTTAGCCAATCGAAATGCGTACAGAGTTTATACCACGTGTGGTATAAACAGATTGTTAATCAACAGATGTGATGATTAACTGATGGTCTGAGAGTTGAATAACACGGCGTATTGTGGTAGAAACCTTTTTATCTTTTGGCTCGGTCCGAGAGATCTAAGATAATTGAGAGACGGTTACTAAGATCAGTCCATGTTAGTTGAGAGATATATATTACGATCAGTCTAGGTTAGTTGAGAGATATTTACTAAATTCAATCCAGGTTTGTTGAGAGATATTTACTATACTCAGTCCAGGTTTGTTGAGAGATATTTACTAAACTCAGTCCAGGTTTGTTGAGAGATATTTACTAAACTCAATCCAGGTTTTTTGAGAGATATTTACTAAACTCAGTCCAGGTTTGTTGAGGGATATTTACTAAACTCAGTCCAGATTTGTTGAGAGATATTTACTATAGTTACTAAATTCAGTCCAGGTTAGTTGAGAGATATTTACTAAACTCAGTCCATGTTTGTAGAGAGATATTTACTATATTTACTAAACTCAGTCCAGGTTTGTAGAGAGATATTTACTAAACTCAATCCAGGTTTGTTGAGAGATATTTCCTAAACTCAGTCCAGGTTTGTTGAGAGATATTTACTATATTTACTAAACTCAGTCCAGGTTTGTTGAGAGATATTTACTAAACTCAATCCAGGTTTGTTGAGAGATATTTACTAAACTCAATCCAGGTTAGTTGAGAGATATTTACTAAACTCAGTCCAGGTTTGTTGAGAGATATTTACTATATTTACTAAACTCAATCCAGGTTAGTTGAGGGATATTTACTGAACTCAGTCCAGGTTTGTAGAGAGATATTTACTAAACTCAGTCCAGGTTTGTTGAGGGATATTTACTAAACTCAGTCCAGGTTGTTGAGAGATATTTACTAAACTCAGTCCAGGTTGGTTGAGAGATATTTACTAAACTCAGTCCAGGTTAGTTGAGGGATATTTACTAAACTCAATCCAGGTTTGTTTAGAGATATTTACTAAACTCAATCCAGGTTAGTTAAGGGATATTTACTAAACTCAGTCCAGGTTTGTTGAGAGATATTACTAAACTCAATCCAGGAACGCTCAGTCAAGGGTAGTTGAAAGATATTTACTACTCTCAGTCCAACGTAGTTGAGAGATATTTATTTCGCTCTGTCCAGGTTAGTTGAGAGGTATTTACTACGATCAGTTTAGATTAGTTTAGAGATATATACTAAGCTCAGTCTAGGTTAGTTTAGAAACATTTACTAAGCTCAGCCCAGGATAGTTAAGAGATATATACTTCGATCGGTCCGAGATCTTCAAGATAGTTGAGAGATATACATGTATACTACGCCCAGTCCAGGATTGATGAGACATATACTATTCTCTGACCTTTAGGCAGTCTAATTTTTTTTTTACCCTTATCATGTTCTAGCCTGTAAGTGAACGTACGGAAACAATACAAATGTGACAATATCGCCCACACGCACTTACACATTGTTAAGGGATATGTCTACTAGGCCTGTGTATATATATATATCTATTATATATGTTGGGTTGTGTGATAACTATATTTTTTATCTCAATATTGAATTAATTTGTACAATATACATTGTTATAAAGTTGTCATGTCAGGAAATATATCTTATAAGTTTCTTAAGCAAGTCCTAAAAAGACGACACACACAGTTGTAAGATTTCCCTAACATCACTGACGAATCCTAGCAAGACGAAACAGTTTTATGATTTCCCTAACATCACTGACGAATCCTAGCTAGACGAAACAGTTTTATGATTTCCCTAACATCACTGACGAATCCTAGCAAGACGAAACAGTTTTATAATGTCCCTAACATCACTGACGAATCCTAGCTAGACGAAACAGTTTTATGATTTCCCTAACATCACTGGCGAATCCTAGCAAGACGAAACAGTTTTATGATGTCCCTAACATCACTGACGAATCTTAGCAAGACGAAACAGTTTTATGATTTCCCTAACATCACTGACGAATCTTAGCAAGACGAAACAGTTTTATGATTTCCCTAACATCACTGACGAATCCTAGCAAGACGAAACAGTTGTATGATATCCCTAACATCACTGACGAATCCTAACAAGACTACACAGTTTTATGATTTCCCTAACATCACTGACAAATCCTAGGAAGACTACACAGTTCTATGATATCCCTAACATCACTGACGAATCCTAGCAAGACTACACAGTTGTATGATGTCCCTAACATCACTGACGAATCCTAACAAGACTACACAGTTTTATGATTTCCCTAACATCACTGACAAATCCTAGGAAGACTACACAGTTCTATGATATCCCTAACATCACTGACAAATCCTAGCTAGACGAAACAGTTTTATGATGTCCCTAACATCACTGACGAGGCCAAGAAGGACACAACAGCTTTAGGATATCCCTAACACCACTGACGATCTGGATGAAGTCCCTAATATCACTCATGAGTCCTAGAAGAAGAAAACGGCTGTAAAGTTATATTAAAAGGTGCTAATATCGCGTTTCTTTTGCCGTTTCTTTTAAATAATTCTCATCCTAACACACAAATTTAGCACACACATTTATTTTTGTAAGTAAATATTATTCACCCGTATGACACTAATTCATTTTATCCCGATAATCGTTTGTAATTATTATCATCTTGGTTTTCAGTACACATGTTTTCTAGGTCGAGTTTCCTCGTTTTTCCTCGTTTGCTTTGCCTGTTACAGCGTCACTCAACGTCACCCCTGACCAGTCAAATGGAACAGACACTGACTATGTACAGGTAAATATTAAATAGACATATTTTGCCGTCTCGGCGACTAATCATCGCAAATTGAGTAGAATTGTCGTTGACATTGTACATTGTATAGTCCGACCAGAATGACGTGTTGTGTGGGACGTTCAATAACATATTGATTGCACTCGTCACATCTCGGCCGATTCCGTAACTCGATCTGTTAGATGAAGGGTACCGGAATCGGCCGAGGTTAGCCGAATGATATTGATTGCAGACGAGTCTATAATCATACAGGGAAATGCATGCATTATGTACGTGTGTATATGCAACAGTTTTGAATAATGTACGTGACCTGTCATTGACGAATCTGTCGTGTATATTTTAACCTATTTTATCAACGCACATCAAAGGGCATTTTTTATAAAGTATTTTACCTCTGATAATGATATAATCACATTAAGTGTCTGATATACAAATTATGTTTTGATATGTCTACACAAAAAATGTGAGTGTGATGTTATGTCTTAATGTAAGAATGTAAGAGAGCTTATAAATTGCAAATATCAATATATTTTTATGCATTGTGAGGAACCACGGGGGACTCAACCCCCGGGGCCCTATTGGCGGGAATAAGATATTTTTATTGGCGTGTTTTTAAACATGTGTCGGTGCATATTTTGTTTGCATTTTTACATTGTTTTTTTTTCAATTCTACTTTCAGTTACATAGTGTCATATTGTTCCGACTTCGTTATTCGACTAAACTATTGACATAACAGACAGCGTTTAACGAGATACCTTAACGGCCGAGAATATTCCTTAACTATTGACATATCAGACAGCGTTTAACGAGATACCTTAACGGCCGAGAATATTCCTTAACTATTGACATATCAGAGAGCGTTCAACGAGATACCTTAACGGCCGAGAATATTCCTTAACTATTGACATATCAGAGAGCGTTCAACGAGATACCCTAACGGCCGAGAATATTCCTTAATTATTGACATATCAGACAGCGTTCAATAAGATACCTTAACGGCCGAGAATATTCCTTAACTATTGACATATCAGAGAGCGTTCAACGAGATACCCTAACGGCCGAGAATATTCCTTAATTATTGACATATCAGACAGCGTTCAATAAGATACCTTAACGGCCGAGAATATTCCTTAACTATTGACATATCAGAGAGCGTTCAACGAGATACCCTAACGGCCGAGAATATTCCTTAATTATTGACATATCAGACAGCGTTCAATAAGATACCTTAACGGCCGAGAATATTCCTTAACTATTGACATATCAGAGAGCGTTCAACGAGATACCCTAACGGCCGAGAATATTCCTTAAGTATTGACATATCAGAGAGCGTTCAATGAGATACCCTAACGGCCGAGAATATTCCTTAACTATTGACATATCAGAGAGCGTTCAACGAGATACCCTAACGGCCGAGAATATTCCTTAATTATTGACATATTAGACAGCGTTTAACGAGATACCTTAACGGCCGAGAATATTCCTTAACTATTGACATATCAGACAGCGTTTAACGAGATACCCTAACGGCCGAGAATATTCCTTAACTATTGACATATCAGACAGCGTTCAACGAGATACCTTAACGGCCGAGAATATTCCTTAACTATTGACATATCAGAGAGCGTTCAATGAGATACCCTAACGGCCGAGAATATTCCTTAACTATTGACATATCAGACAGCGATCAACGAGATACTCTAACGGCCGAGAATATCCCTAAACTATTGACATATCAGAGAGCGTTCAACGAGATACCCTAACGGCCGAGAATATTCCTTAATTATTGACATATCAGAGAGCGTTCAATGAGATACCCTAACGGCCGAGAATATTCCTTAACTATTGACATATCAGAGAGCGTTCAACGAGACACCCTAACGGCCGAGAATATTCCTTAATTATTGACATATCAGACAGCGTTCAACGAGATACCCTAACGGCCGAGAATATCCCTAAACTATTGACATATCAGAGAGCGTTCAACGAGATACCCTAACGGCCGAGAATATTCCTTAATTATTGACATATGAGACAGCGTTTAACGAGATACCTTAACGGCCGAGAATATTCCTTAACTATTGACATATCAGACAGCGTTCAATGACATACCCTAACGGCCGAGAATATTCCTTAACTATTGACATATCAGACAGCGTTCAATGAGATACCCTAACGGCCGAGAATATTCCTTAACTATTGACATATCAGACAGCGTTCAATGACATACCCTAACGGCCGAGAATATTCCTTAACTATTGACATATCAGAGAGCGTTCAATGAGATACCTTAACGGCCGAGAATATTCCTTAACTATTGACATATCAGACAGCGTTCAATGACATACCCTAACGGCCGAGAATATTCCTTAACTATTGACATATCAGACAGCGTTCAATGGGATACCCTAACGGCCGAGAATATTCCTTAACTATTGACATATCAGACAGCGATCAATGACATACCCTAACGGTCGAGAATATTCCTTAACTATTGACATATCAGACAGCGTTCAATGACATACCTTAAGGGCCGAGAATATCCTTTAACTATTGACATATCAGACAGCGTTCAATGACATACCCTAACGGCCGAGAATATTCCTTAACTATTGACATAACAGACAGCGTTCAATGACATACCCTAACGGCCGAGAATATTCCTTAACTATTGACATATCAGACAGCGTTCAATGACATACCTTAAGGGCCGAGAATATCCTTTAACTATTGACATATCAGACAGCGTTCAATGACATACCCTAACGGCCGAGAATATTCCTTAACTATTGACATAACAGACAGCGTTCAATGACATACCCTAACGGCCGAGAATATTCCTTAACTATTGACATATCAGACAGCGTTCAATGACATACCTTAAGGGCCGAGAATATCCTTTAACTATTGACATATCAGACAGCGTTCAATGACATACCCTAACGGCCGAGAATATTCCTTAACTATTGACATATCAGACAGCGTTCAATGGGATACCCTAACGGCCGAGAATATTCCTTAACTATTGACATATCAGACAGCGATCAATGACATACCCTAACGGTCGAGAATATTCCTTAAGTATTGACATATCAGACAGCGTTCAATGACATACCTTAAGGGCCGAGAATATCCTTTAACTATTGACATATCAGACAGCGTTCAATGACATACCCTAACGGCCGAGAATATTCCTTAACTATTGACATAACAGACAGCGTTCAATGACATACCCTAACGGCCGAGAATATTCCTTAACTATTGACATATCAGACAGCGTTCAATGACATACCTTAAGGGCCGAGAATATCCTTTAACTATTGACATATCAGACAGCGTTCAATGACATACCCTAACGGCCGAGAATATTCCTTAACTATTGACATAACAGACAGCGTTCAATGACATACCCTAACGGCCGAGAATATTCCTTAACTATTGACATATCAGACAGCGTTCAATGACATACCTTAAGGGCCGAGAATATCCTTTAACTATTGACATATCAGACAGCGTTCAATGACATACCCTAACGGCCGAGAATATTCCTTAACTATTGACATAACAGACAGCGTTCAATGACATACCCCAACGGCCGAGAATATTCCTTAACTATTGACATATCAGAGAGCGTTCAATGACATACCCTAAGGGCCGAGAATATCCTTTAACTATTGACATATCAGACAGCGTTCAACGAGATACCCTAACGGCCGAGAATATTCCTTAACTATTGACATATCAGACAGCGTTCAATGACATACCCTAACGGCCGAGAATATTCCTTAACTATTGACATATCAGACAGCGTTCAATGACATACCCTAACGGCCGAGAATATTCCTTAACTATCGACATATCAGACAGCGTTCAACGAGATACCCTCACGGCCGAGAAAATTCCTTAACTATTGACATATCAGACAGCGTTCAACGAGATACCCTCACGGCCGAGAATATTCCTTAACTATTGACATATCAGACAGCGTTCAATGGGATACCCTAACGGCCGAGAATATTCCGTGTTCAAACTTTTGATAATCACAATATATAAATATGTTTGATAATCTTAACTACCAAATGCCATTTGATATATACTATTCAACGACTGCATCTGATAGGTCATTAGCTTGCCTGGCATTCTCACTAATTCAGGAATAAAACCATTTTTGACAATTTTTTGATGATTCTGAATTCAACACATGAAATAATTCGGACGATACGCTGAAATCTGATTGTATTGTTTTCATTAGATAATAACAACTGGTAAACAGACTTAATCATATATCAATGTTAGTCTCTACAGTGTTCAATAAAAGTTAGGAGTAAGATATATAGGTTTTAGAAGATTTACATGTAGGAATTGTCGGGGAGATTAAAGATCTCTGTTACTTTAATATATACAGTAGATCTAGTTTTTGCCCGAAATAAAGTTCACTGATTCAGGGACACCACTTATATGGCCTCTCAGGAAAACGATGTGGATACCAGCAAGACAATCGCACCTCCATTCCCTGACCTGTATGATTGATCTTTACGTGTGATATTTTAAAATGACATTCGTATTAGTTCTCAATTATCTGTTAGATATAACACACTGTCTAATGTATCTGTTAGATATAACACACTGTCTAATTTATCTGTTAGATATAACACATTGTCTAATTTATCTGTTAGATATAACACACTGTCTAATTTATCTGTTAGATATAACACATTGTCTCATTTATCTGTTAGATATAACACACTGTCTAATGTATCTATTAGATATAACACACTGTCTAATTTATCTGTTAGATGTAACACACTGTCTAATGTATCTGTTAGATATAACACACTGTCTAATGTATCTGTTAGATATAACACATTGTCTAATTTATCTGTTAAATATAACACACTGTCTAATTTATCTGTTAGATATAACACATTGTCTCATTTATCTGTTAGATATAACACACTGTCTAATGTATCTGTTAGATATAACACATTGTCTAATTTATCTGTTAAATATAACACACTGTCTAATTTATCTGTTAGATATAACACATTGTCTAATTTATCTGTTAGATATAACATACTGTCTAATTTACCTGTTACGTATAACACACTGTCTAATTTATCTGTTAGATATAACACACTGCCTAATGTATCTGTTAGATATAACACACTGTCTAATTTATCTGTTACATATAACACACTGTATTATTTATCTGTTACATATAACACACTGTCTAATTTATCTGTTAGATATAACACACTGTCTAATTTATCTGTTGCATATAACACACTGTCTAATTTATCTGTATTTATATTATATGTGGTATGTATATTATATATGGTATGTATATTGTCTGTGGTATGTATATTATATGTGGTATATACATTATATGTGGTATGTATATTGTATGTGGTATGTATATTATATATGGTATGTATATTGTATGTGGTATATATATTATATGTGGTATGTATATTGTATGTGGTATATATATTATATGTGGTATGTATATTATATGTGGTATGTATATTATATGTGGTATGTATATTATATGTGGTATTATATTATATGTGGTATGTATATTATATGTGGTATGTATATTATATGTGGTATGTATATTATATGTGGTATATATATTATATGTGGTATGTATATTATATGTGTTATTTATATTATATGTGTTATTTATATTATATGTGGTATATATATGATATGTGGTATGTATATTATATGTGGTATGTATATTATATGTGGTATGTATATTATATGTAGTATGTATATTATATGTGGTATGTATAGTATATGTGGTATGTATATTATATGTGGTATGTATATTATATGTATATTATATATGGTATATATATTATATGTATATTATATGTGGTATGTATATTATATGTGGTATATATATTATATGTGGTATATATGTTATATGTTGTATGTATATTATATGTAGTATGTATATTATATGTGGTATGTATATTATATGTGGTATGTATATTAAATGTGGTATGTATATTATATGTATATTATATGTGGTATATATATTATATGTATATTATATGTGGTATGTATATTATATGTGGTATATATGTTATATGTGGTATGTATATTATATGTATATTATATGTGGTATGTATATTATATGTGGTATGTATATTATATGTATATTATATGTTTTATATATATTATATGTGGTATGTATATTATATGTGGTATGTATATTATATGTGGTATGTATATTATATGTATATTATATGTGGTATGTATATTATATGTGGTATATATGTTATATGTGGTATGTATATTATATGTGGTATGTATATTATATGTATATTTTATGTGATATATATATTATATGTGGTATGTATATTATTTGTGGTATGTATATTATATGTGGTATGTATATTATATGTGGTATATATATTATATGTGGTATGTATATTATATGTGGTATGTATATTATATGTGGTATGTATATTATATGTGGTATGTATATTATATGTGGTATGTATATTATATGTATATTATATGTGGTATGTATATTATATGTAGTATGTATATTATATGTGGTATGTATATTATATGTGGTATGTATATTAAATGTGGTATGTATATTATATGTATATTATATGTGGTATGTATATTATATGTGGTATGTATATTATATGTGGTATGCATATTATATGTGGTATGTATATTGTATGTTGTATGTATATTATATATGGTATGTATATTGTATGTGGTATATATATTATATGTGGTATGTATATTGTATGTGGTATATATATTATATGTGGTATGTATATTATATGTGGTATGTATATTATATGTGGTATGTATATTATATGTGGTATTATATTATATGTGGTATGTATATTATATGTGTTATGTATATTATATGTGGTATGTATATTATATGTGGTATGTATATTATATGTGGTATATATATTATATGTGGTATGTATATTATATGTGGTATGTATATTATATGTGGTATGTATATTATATGTATATTATATGTGGTATGTATATTATATGTGGTATGTATATTATATGTGGTATGTATATTATATGTGGTATGTATATTATATGTGGTATGTATATTTTATGTGGTATGTATATTATATGTATATTATATGTGGTATGTATATTATATGTAGTATGTATATTATATGTGGTATGTATATTATATGTGGTATGTATATTATATGTAGTATGTATATTATATGTGGTATGTATATTATATGTGGTATGCATATTATATGTGGTATGTATATTGTATGTGGTATGTATATTATATATGGTATGTATATTGTATGTGGTATATATATTATATGTGGTATGTATATTGTATGTGGTATATATATTATATGTGGTATGTATATTATATGTGGTATGTATATTATATGTGGTATGTATATTATATGTGGTATGTATATTATATGTGGTATGTATATTATATGTGGTATGTATATTATATGTGGTATGTATATTATATGTGGTATGTATATTGTATGTGGTATATATATTATATGTGGTATGTATATTATATGTTGTATGTATATTATATGTGGTATGTATATTATATATGGTATGTATATTGTCTGTGGTATGTATATTATATGTGGTATATACATTATATGTGGTATGTATATTGTATGTGGTATGTATATTATATATGGTATGTATATTGTATGTGGTATATATATTATATGTGGTATGTATATTGTATGTGGTATATATATTATATGTGGTATGTATATTATATGTGGTATGTATATTATATGTGGTATTATATTATTTGTGGTATGTATATTATATGTGGTATGTATATTATATGTGGTATGTATATTATATGTGGTATGTATATTATATGTGGTATGTATATTATATGTGGTATATATATTATATGTGGTATGTATATTATATGTGTTATTTATATTATATGTGGTATATATATGATATGTGGTATGTATATTATATGTGGTATGTATATTATATGTGGTATGTATATTACATGTAGTATGTATATTATATGTGGTATGTATAGTATATGTGGTATGTATATTATATGTGGTATGTATATTATATGTGTTATGTATGTTATATGTGGTATGTATATTATATGTTGTATGTATATTATATGTAGTATGTATATTATATGTATATTATATGTGGTATATATATTATATGTATATTATATGTGGTATGTATATTATATGTGGTATATATGTTATATGTTGTATGTATATTATATGTAGTATGTATATTATATGTGGTATGTATATTATATGTGGTATGTATATTATATGTGGTATGTATATTAAATGTGGTATGTATATTATATGTATATTATATGTGGTATATATATTATATGTATATTATATGTGGTATGTATATTATATGTGGTATATATGTTATATGTGGTATGTATATTATATGTATATTATATGTGGTATGTATATTATATGTGGTATGTATATTATATGTTTTATATATATTATATGTGGTATGTATATTATATGTGGTATGTATATTATATGTGGTATGTATATTATATGTATATTATATGAGGTATGTATATTATATGTGGTATATATGTTATATGTGGTATGTATATTATATGTGGTATGTATATTATATGTATATTTTATGTGATATATATATTATATGTGGTATGTATATTATTTGTGATATGTATATTATATGTGGTATGTATAATATATGTGGTATATATATTATATGTGGTATGTATAATATATGTGGTATATATATTATATGTGGTATGTATATTATATGTGGTATGTATATTATATGTGGTATATATATTATATGTGGTATGTATATTATATGTGGTATGTATAATATATGTGGTATATATATTATATGTGGTATGTATATTATATGTGGTATGTATATTATATGTGGTATGTATATTATATGTGGTATGTATATTATATGTGGTATGTATATTATATGTGGTATATATATTATATGTATATTATATGTGGTATGTATATTATATGTAGTATGTATATTATATGTGGTATGTATATTATATGTGGTATGTATATTAAATGTGGTATGTATATTATATGCATATTATATGTGGTATGTATATTATATGTGGTATGTATATTATATGTGGTATGCATATTATATGTGGTATGTATATTGTATGTGGTATGTATATTATATATGGTATGTATATTGTATGTGGTATATATATTATATGTGGTATGTATATTGTATGTGGTATACATATTATATGTGGTATGTATATTATATGTGGTATGTATATTATATGTGGTATGTATATTATATGTGGTATGTATATTATATGTGGTATTATATTTTATCATATGACTACCGTTATATACGGTGTCATAAACCCATCACATAAATTTTCTTTATGACACTAGTGTAATAACACCTTTCGCTACGCTGATTGGCTGGTTCCGTGAGAACTGTATTCTTACGCGTGGGAACGACCTACTTCTTTTTACTACGACTCGTAAAAATGGCGACTAGTGCTTGTAAACTTTGAAAAAAAATCAACTGAACGACAAATTGGTCTATTAACATAACATATTGTACAATCAAAGATAAAATCCAAGATGTAAACATCCTAAGTTTTTTAATTATATTTATACTATAAGATGTTAAATTAGGCCTGGCAAACATCTATTTTATGACCCCTAGTAACCTATTTCAACTCCGATAGAAAATTGCGGTTGCGTTGTCCGATGAGACATATCTAGTCTAGATTCTTTTCAAATAAACAAATAATAACATTATTTAATAAAATCCTCATGAAAAACGGCAATGTAGTTTGTTACAACTTGCCTTCAACGGTTACTCAGAATAACATGCTGACACTGTCGTCGACAAACACGTGTAATGTCAAAACAAACAACACTGCCAACAAATCGGCATCCAAAGTCGCTTTTCACGGCAGTCTGAACACAATGTTCAGTGGGAATATTCACGGTGGAACATTTCACATCTCCATAAACTCCCGCGAGGACGAGGATAAACACAAAGCAGTGAAAAGGCGCCGTACAATGGTTCTGTACGACAGCGACAGCGAATAGACATTTGTACAACGAAGCCTCCATTATCGCGCCAAGTGACGTCACGGCTTCGTCACATCAAAAACAGTCGCTCATGAACTTTCAAACTAAAATATTTTCCTCATTGTTTCAAACACCAAGGACAATTTATCTATTATAGATTAAATGAAAAAATGCTGAAATTTTGTTTTGAGACGTGTATTTAATAAAATGAATCCTTTTCAAGAGTCAGTTGTGTTAGAACTATTTCTTCTCTCGTCGGTATAATTGACCTACTTCGAAGGTTCGGGTGATTTGGTTGAGATGTGACGATTCAAGGCAAAAGAGAAAATCAGTTTTTGATGGGGAACGATGAAAGAAAACGTCATATGATCAAAAGAATCTGTCATTCGTTTCCCTTCATATTAGATTTATGATACTCGTTTAGAATTTTTTATTTTTGCTCGCCAGAGGCTCGCAAAAATAAAAAATTCAAAACTCGTATCATCAATCTAATATGAAGGGAAACTCATGACCGATCCTCTATATATGTGGTATGTATATTATATGTGGTATATATATTATATGTGGTATGTATATTATATGTGGTATGTATAGTATATGTGGTATGTATATTATATGTGGTATGTATATTGTATGTGGTATATATATTATATGTGGTATGTATATTATATGTTGTATGTATATTATATGTGGTATGTATATTATATATGGTATGTATATTGTCTGTGGTATGTATATTATATGTGGTATATACATTATATGTGGTATGTATATTGTATGTGGTATGTATATTGTATGTGGTATATATATTATATGTGGTATGTATATTGTATGTGGTATATATTATATGTGGTATGTATATTATATGTGGTATATATATTATATGTGGTATGTATATTGTATGTGGTATATATATTATATGTGTTATTTATATTATATGTGGTATATATTATATGTGGTATGTATATTATATGTGGTATGTATATTATATGTGGTATGTATATTATATGTGGTATATATATTATATGTGGTATTATATTATATGTGGTATGTATATTATATGTGGTATGTATATTATATGTGGTGTATATATTATATGTGGTATATATATTATATGTGGTATGTATATCATATGTGGTATGTATATTATATGTGGTATGTATATTATATGTGGTATATATATTATATGTGGTATATATATTATATGTGGTATATATATTATATGTGGTATGTATATTATATGTGGTATGTATATTATATATGGTATGTATATTATATGTGGTATGTATAGTATATGTGGTATGTATATTATATGTGGTATATATATTATATGTGGTATATATATTATATGTGGTATGTATATTATATGTGGTATGTATATTATATGTGGTATGTATATTGTATGTGGTATATATATTATATGTGGTATGTATATTGTATGTGGTATATATATTATATGTGGTATGTATATTATATGTGGTATGTATATTATATGTGGTATGTATATTATATGTGGTATGTATATTATATGTGGTATGTATATTATATGTGGTATGTATATTATATGTGGTATATATATTATATGTGGTATGTATATTATATGTGTTATTTATATTATATGTGGTATATATATGATATGTGGTATGTATATTATATGTGGTATGTATATTATATGTGGTATGTATATTACATGTAGTATGTATATTATATGTGGTATGTATAGTATATGTGGTATGTATATTATATGTGGTATGTATATTATATGTGTTATGTATGTTATATGTGGTATGTATATTATATGTTGTATGTATATTATATGTAGTATGTATATTATATGTATATTATATGTGGTATATATATTATATGTATATTATATGTGGTATGTATATTATATGTGGTATATATGTTATATGTTGTATGTATATTATATGTAGTATGTATATTATATGTGGTATGTATATTATATGTGGTATGTATATTATATGTGGTATGTATATTAAATGTGGTATGTATATTATATGTATATTATATGTGGTATATATATTATATGTATATTATATGTGGTATGTATATTATATGTGGTATATATGTTATATGTGGTATGTATATTATATGTATATTATATGTGGTATGTATATTAAATGTGGTATGTATATTATATGTGGTATGTATATTATATGTGGTATGTATATTATATGTTTATTATATGTGGTATGTATATTATATGTGGTATATATGTTATATGTGGTATGTATATTATATGTGGTATGTATATTATATGTATATTTTATGTGATATATATATTATATGTGGTATGTATATTATTTGTGGTATGTATATTATATGTGGTATGTATATTATATGTGGTATATATATTATATGTGGTATGTATAATATATGTGGTATATATATTATATGTGGTATGTATATTATATGTGGTATGTATATTATATGTGGTATATATATTATATGTGGTATGTATATTATATGTGGTATGTATAATATATGTGGTATATATATTATATGTGGTATGTATATTATATGTGGTATGTATATTATATGTGGTATGTATATAGATTGATGTTA